>NW_007579294.1:0-44359 GCF_000690725.1 Stegastes partitus
ACAATCTAAAGTCCTGCACCTCTAAGGAAACAGAACCCAACAGTGACTCTTGAGCAAAGTTATTATGCCGTAAATCATGAAAACCAGGAAACAAAAGTGGAATTTCTTTGATTAATGCTTTTACAAGATTTGCAAAAACGTGAAAGCAGCATGTACAACCTTCTTCCAAATGCCCACAGCTGTTGGAAGCAGAAAAATCCAAAATCGGACGTTTCTTTCTTTCTTTCTTTCTTTACGGTTTCTCGCTGTGAAAAATGGTGCAATTTGGGCTATTTTTTCAAAGATAACAAACCTGCTGGGTGGTTTTAGTTCTGAGGATTCAAAAAACATGTTTTGTTCTTTGTAAAAACAGCAGGAATGTGTTTTTGTTCCTGACGAACCTACATCCTCACAGCTATGATAGCTACATCTCTTATATCTTGTTCACGGTGGCACCTGCAGCTCAGTTCCTTCCTATTCCGGCGTCCACTCGGTGACAGAGATGAAGTCGTTCAGGCTCCCCGGGGAGCTGTAGAGATCCGTTAAGCCCGTCCCCCGTGGACCTGCTCTCCCTAACAAATCTCATCGGCTCAGATGAGGCCTCGGTAATGGTTCTAAATGTTAAGACCTGCACACATGGAGCCCCGTGTGCCCTCACAGTCGCTTTCTTATGTCTCAGGCATAATTTAATACTCTTTTTTTTCCCCTCTCCTGTGTCGATCGATGGCGTCTGATTGCTCGATGTTCCTCCTGTAAGTCTCGTCCAGCTGACTTAATGACCTTAATCCCCGTCAGACCATCCAGCAAGCCCACGTCAGGATCGACTTTCTCAGTGGAAGCTTTAAAAACACACCAGCAGGATGGAGGTTTCTTTTTTTTACCATATGTGCGCGTGGGAGGCGTTCAGGTACAATAAGATCACTGCGCAGGTTTGGATTTGTGATTTACGCGTCGCCCCTGACCTCATGTTTGTGTGCGTTTTTGTTTAAATGAGGTAGATCCAGGACTCCGGGGGGGAGGATTAGGATGATCGGAGCGCTTTACAGACAACGTCATCTGATGGACTAGCGCTTCCCAAAGCCTGTGATAAATGAGCTACAAGTCCCCCGACTCATTACCCAGAAACCCACTCGCACGCTCGGCTTTCATTTGACACTTTAAATGGATGGGCCTTTGTGCTGTCTGCTGCCTCGGGAGTGAGTGGCACATGTGGAGGGAGCAGATACCGAAGCAGTCTGGTCGCACCTTCGTTACAAAGACAGAAGAGTTTAATAGAGTTATGATACCACAGCGGTGAATTCTCTTTGTGGAGTTTAGCTCCTTGTTGATTTGATTGAGAGCATATTTTTCCTGTTGTGGTACATTATAGGTAAAATGCAGGAAACAAACAAACAAAAATACATTCACATTTTGAACTGTCCACAACAAAAATTACCTTCAGTTTATTTAAAAATCATTGTTTTCTGTTATTTCAATCATTTTAATAGCTTTTGAACATTTCAGTATTCCACTATTTTTATAACTAAATCCTTTTCTGGCCCCCGTGCTGCCTGATCTTCACAGTTTATTTACTGATTTTTAACTTTTTTCCCATTGTTTCATCAGCGTGCTTGAATCCCTCTCGTCTGCTTTTTAAAACCAAACCGTAAGTGAGTGGACCGTGTTCCTCCACAGCCGAAGCAGCATGAGAGCCTCATTGTTGCGCTTCCACCAGAGACCTCGGCTGCTGGGGCTTAACCAGAGCACAGGAAATTAGTTCTAACGCTGCCTTCCATTAGTGAATTAGTATGCAAAGAGCCAGACTGTTGCAGCTTTGTCCAGATATTTTTAAACTTCTCGGTTGCGCAACAGCCTCTTTGCTCGTAATTCGTGCATATTTGTACGTCTTCTGCTGCAGCCTTTTCGTACCCGGAGGCTCAACTGAACTTCTCTCTGACACACTGGAGAGAGAAGACAGACTGGAGGTGATAAGAGATGAGAAAATGTGCGGTTTGCAGCTCGGAGCTAAACTCTGCTCGTGTTTCTTTATGTGTGTTGTTTAAAGTTGGCAGCAGTGTTTGGCGGTAAAGCTGCAGCGGTCTGAGTGTGTGGGCAGAACCAAGGTGATGTTTAAAGTGCGGCTATTTCAGGGTGAGGCCGAAACGCCGGCTGTGTGATCCCGCGGCCCGCCGTCTTCTCCTCTCCTGCACCTTCCCCAATAATCTTTGTTCTGCTTCCTTGGAGCGCTGACAGAGCTAACAGCGGCGCTGGCAGGCCTCGTTCATCACGTTTAAACCCCTCGGTTCCTACGCCGATGCTGTTTACACGGGCTCACCAGGGCCACATTCTGCGTGCACATGCGCCTTTTATTCTCATGAAGGCATCGAGTGCATCGCCACGACCGAGTTAATTACAGTCCTACTAAAATAAATATTTAATCAGATTTGTGGATGCAATATCCTCCCCTTTATGAGAGTCTCTCAGATGAGGAATGACTACATAATGCATTGTTTTAAAAAAAAGAGAGCCCTCTAAATGAACGGATGATGCATCGTTTCCCCTGCAGCAGTGATTCACACCACAGAGCTGCTCAGACGTATGAATCAGGCGCTTATGTGACATGTGGTCCCAAAACTTCCCACCCCAGAACATGAATTGTCCAGAAGCACGCATGCAAAAAGTTAATTAAATCTGTTTGTCTGCTCTGGTGTAAGCTGTGCATGACTGAATAGCTTTAACAGTTCATGAGCTGAGTCCGTTATTCTGTGATATGAAAGATGACGTTATGGAGATGGACTCGAAGTGAGAGGAATGTTGTGCTAACTTCTTTACTTCCAGCATCCGTAGTAAACTCTTCACTTGAGACTAACATAGACAAAAAGACAAACATAGAAACTTTACAAAAATGGGGGGAAAAAATCTGGAATTTCTGCAAGTTCACATGGAAAAATGATGAAAAAAAGTGTCTCTATGTAGATATTTTTGCTATTTATGTGTTTAATTTGCCTCCGTGCTCGTCTTTTAACCGCTCTGGGTAAACACTGCCTGCAAGTCCTTGCAGACATTATTTATGGCTGACTTTTAACAGGAGAGACATTTACAATACGATTTTTTTTTAATTCCATATCTTTTTATTGGGATTTTATGTTATATATATACATACATTCTTTCAGCAGAGTCTGGAATGCATGGATTTAAATGTAAAGGAACAGAAAAACTAATAAAGTGAGCTAATACAATCAAAAATAAGGACATGACAGGTTAGAATATGATAATTTTGATAAAATATTATGATTTTAAACTTGGATTTGGTTAATTTTCCCACAGACGAGTAGTTAAAGGACCGCTGGAAAGGTAAAAATCAGATTATTCTTTTTATTTTTACGGTTCCTGGCTTTGATAAATGGTGGAATTTTAGCAGTTTTTTAAAAGACAACGTGCCCGTCAAACCTGGCGAGTTTGGAAGTTAAGGAGGACGGAGCTCAGGATGTTTTTGCAGAATCTGGTTAATCTGAACTATGTATGAATTATATTTCCCAGATTTTTGAATGTAGAACACCATAGTTTTGTTGAAATATGATCTTTTCTAGTTTTTTCCCGACTGAACTGAGAGACGAGTAGTTCAGGGACAATCGGAAAGTTGAAAATCCAACAATTTAGTTTATTTTCACAGTTTCTTGCTCGAAAGAAATGG
This sequence comes from Stegastes partitus, assembly GCF_000690725.1. Classification (NCBI taxonomy): domain Eukaryota; kingdom Metazoa; phylum Chordata; class Actinopteri; family Pomacentridae; genus Stegastes; species Stegastes partitus. Next base: position 3,653 of record NW_007579294.1, read on the forward strand.
TAAATAGGGTATTTTTTAAAGATAATGTGCTGGTGGGTCACAAAGTTAGCCGACAATCCACTAAAACGTCAGTAAACAACTCATAAACTCTGAGCTACTTTGGATGCGATTGTTCTGGTGAACCTCCATTTAAAGGCGGCGGTATTTTGTCTGAAACACATGTGAAAGTCTGTTTTCTGCCACCCTCATCTGCATACTGAGCGACCCGAGCTGGAGTCCATGTGGACGCTTGCTGAGGAACTGTGCTGTCTTATGTAATGGTTGGCATTCGCTGTCTCATTCCTGTGGTCCAAGAGCTCAAAGAGAGACTTCTGACTGTGGACTGACTTTCCTTTCAGCTACTTCTTCTGTTTTTTTTCTGTCGCTGAATCCAAGCTTTGACCTGCCAGTGGAGCCGATGCAGGTTGAAGGAGGTGCTGATGTTCTGTCAGATACGCAACACGTCGCAGTGGGTCGCGCTGCTTCAGCACGATTCTGCATTTTGTAGGTGGGTTCGCGCACGTGGAGCCACGTGGAAGCGTTTAGACGTGCTGAGTTCAAAGACGGGGCCACAGACGGAGCTGCCTCCGAGCTAGGAAGGCTGGGAGATTATTGCTAGTGAGTGCTGATGGAGAGACAATTACTGAGAGAGAGAGAAAAAAAGGAAAAGGAAGCAGGAAAAGAAGCGAGGAGGGCCTCACTGAGGGGCGGAAAAGAAGACGTGGTGTTGCATTCACTGTGATGGAAAAAAAGACGAAAACAGACACACATCCGTCTCCCACAGAAGCCTTTTGCATTACGCCAGTGAATGAGAAAACACTGTCCGCTCTGCTCGGATCCCTTTTTTTCTCCTTCTTTTTTTGTAATTGCAGTGAATGAGGTCCCCGGTGAGGAGGCGAGTCAAGCCAGCAGTCCCATTTAGAGTAATCACTGTACCCCCGCTCCGCCGCGCTACACAAAACCACCAATTCAGTCCGGATTACAAGAAGCCTGCACTGGTTTCTGCACGTTTATCTGCTGGTTTTAGTCCCCCGTGCACCTCACATGTTGTCATCGTGTCTCGGCTTCCAGTTTGGCGAAGCTCGACGTTGTTGTTTTAAGCACAATGGAAAATCAGCTGCAGGACAAACGCTGGCAGGTTTATCGTCGGCACCAGACGCCCTGGACGGCAGCCAGGGCTCATTTGTTGTATATTTGAAAAATGGATCTGGATCAGGTCGTCTGTTTTTAAAGACGATACATGTTGCTGCTGTTGATTAAATCAGCCACCAGCCCTGTTTGGCTCCATCAGATCATCTCCAAAAACTAGAACCTGGTATGACGGAACAAGGCCTCCGTACTACATATGAAGCAGCTTTACTTTCCTTGTCGTGAGCCTGACAGGTCTGCAGAGTTATTATGCTGCGAGGCTTCTCGTTCCAGCCGTCTCTGCAGCCGTAAATCTTCGCCGGATGATGGAGGAGAACGGTTGTCAGGGTTTCCCCTCGGCGCTGGTGATAAAGCCACCGGTGAGGTCTTGGGAGGGGAGCGCTTGATTTCTCCACAAAAGCAGTGAAATCCTGTCGCCATTTTTCATGTCGGATACCCGTTTCGACGGCTCTGCGAATGTAGTGATGAAACCCCTTTACACTCAGACGTCCATCTTCAAACGGTCGCCATTTTTTGCTTATGCAAAGGACGCTCCAGTAACTCCAAGGATTAATCGTCCGAGTTTGCACAAAACTGATGCAGGAGCTGAACTGAAGTGTATGCAGGGCCTGAGCTTTGCTGCATGAACAACTGCTAGTTTCCCTTTTTGGCTCATAACTTCCCATCCTTTATGGTGCTGCCCTTTTGCCCTCACTATGACTTCCATGGAGGTCTCCCAAGGCACGCTGGTTAGTCAACGCCTCGGCCTCTTGTCGCAACTGTCCACGCTTCCCTGCAGTCAACAAGTGCCCACAGGTGTTCCCGGTACTTGCTTATGTTACGTGTTAGAGATATTTTACTTCTTGCATTTTCTATTTGCTTCAGTACTGGCTTCATGGTTGAATCAAGTGCAGATTTTTAGTTTTTTACCCAATCAGGTTACTGCAAACTGCACATTTTTGAACCAGATGTGCAGAAAACGCTGAATTTCAAGCTTGTATTTGGTGAGTTTTCCAGATTTTAATTGATGAGCTGTTCAAGGACTGTCTCAAAGTTGAATATTTGATGTTTTTTACTACTTCGACAGTCTCTGGTTCCAATAAATGGTGGTTTCTGTGAAGATTCTCAGTCATCCAGGTCATTCTCGTGGATCAGTCGTAGCAACTGGACTTGCTTGAGTTCCTTCACCTCTCATCCAAGAGGCTTCATCAGTTCTGAGTCCAGTCCTACGATTAATCCACAAGAACAAATGGTGGTATTTTGGCGCAGGGGACGCTAAAGTGGTTAAATCTTCTGGTCTACGTGATGAATGTTTTTAGCTTCCACACCCACTCCTGCACTATTTGGAGACCGGGTTGTGTACTGGAATCCGGCGCACAAGCACTGCACTTTTAAAAGTGTCAGCTTCAATATCCTAAATGAGATTTCTCCCTCCCTAAGTGTTGACCGAGGCTCCTTATTAGACCTTTCCAAAGGCCTCCCTGTAACTTCACTCCTCATTCTCGGGGGTTGTTGTTGAGCGCTCGCTGCGGTGTAGGTGAAGTGTTTCCTAATCTCTCCCCTCGCTGCCTCCTCATCTCCGTTTGGATGTTTTCCAGGAGCCTCGGTGGAATTCAATGGCGTCTCCCCTGCTGTGTCCCCCGTCGTTTGCTTCTCTGAGAAACTAGCAGAGGAATGTAGCCTGAAATGTGATGTTTGGGGAGAAAAAAAAGAAAAGAGAAGCTTTGGTTTTCACCTCTCGCCACCTTCCCATCATCTCTCTTCGCTTCTGTCGAGCCGTTTCGTCATGCTCAATACTCATCACTGGTGCTGCTTTTAAGGACATATTTAACCGCAAACACCTCCAATTGGGAATTTCCAGCGTTGCATCCCTTGATGATTCACTCTGCAGGCTTTGGCGAGGATTGATTTATTTGATTGAAGTGTGTTTTTTTGTGCAATATTCAAGAAATTCAAGTGAGCTTTTTCGATTTTTGGATGTTTGCTGCCATTTGTGAGCATCCCACTTGAAGCTGAGTGCCTGCAGTGACTGCAAAAAGACTCATTTTCATAAAATCTGGTGCCAAATACGGTATATTTTAAGTCATCTTTCGCACTTATAAATCATTCGTGCATCCTCGCAATCCAGCACACGCAAATGTGCTTACCGCAGACCCAGTTTAATTATTCTACTGGGTTCCCACACCCTTCTATTCTGTGTAAATCAGCTGTTTCTAGCAACATATGCACACAAACAAAAAGCCATGCCAAGTTCAGGCATCTGCGACGGGCTTTTAATGGCTGGTTCGTTGCTTCTGAGGTTAAATGGGGTGAGGAACATAAAGCTCCTTAAACTGCTCCGGTTTTAATGACGCCGCTGAGCTGTTGCTGCCTACGAGGTCGCAGGAAAAGTTATTAGGATTTTTGGTATTATTTTAGATGCTTTGTCCTACTTCTGTTGGGAGGATAATGACGCTCGAAGTTGTGGAGCGACAAATCCAGCGATGTGAACAGAAAATAGAACGTTGACCACGACTTTGGTACACGAGAACACGACTAATTCTTCCCTGTGTTACCCAACAGACATTTATTTGCTCTCAGAAATCAGAATCTGAGCAGAAACTTTTAAGTCACGATGAGTCTAAAATGTGTGTTTTATACCTGGTTATGTAGATGTGTTTGAGTTATGACTCAGAGAAGCCAGGAAGGAGTTTTGACAAATTGCAGCGGTTGTGGTTTTTAAGTACCTTTATTGCCTCCATTGGGTTTGTTGGCTGTTCTGGTGAGCAGGCCGCAAATTACAGTAACTAACTTCCAGCAGGTAATAACTTGTCCTGTTCACCTTGCAGTCTGCTTTAGTTGTTCTGATTTTTGTAGACGGGATGGATGATCTTGCATTGTAGATGATCTTATTTTAGCATAAAATCTGCTTTTTTAGAGGACTCCTACTAATCGCACCATTAGGACCCGTTCCATCCCGTCTTGTGTTGCTGTTGTGGTGTTCCTCAGGGTCATTCGGCAGCCTCTCTAGGGAGTTTGTTATCCTGAAGATGGATTCGAACTAAGCGTCGTGAACTGTAGCTGGAAACAGATGATCCACTGTGAACTGGATAATGTTCTGCTACCTACCAGGGATGTCCGAAGTGTTTGTTGCATCATCCGAGTCTTTCATACCTGCTGTAACCGCGTCCTAGTTCGATACCATTTTCCTGTTTTTGCTTGACAACTGAATACCTCGAATGCAGTTCTTCATCTGCACCACAAGCTCTAAAAGATGGCAAACATCTGTGTTCTCTACATGCACGTCGGAGCATGTATCGTATATTAGCTTGTAGTATTTTATTGTTCCACCAGGTGGAACCTCTTACTGTTTGACACCTCATTTGAGAGGTCGACAGGTAGCAGCATGCTGGCAAACAGAGGAGTCTAGGAGCTTAGCTAGCAAGCGATAGGCACCATGACGGACATCTGTGACGCCTAATGTCCACCAACCAGATCTGCGATGTATTAAATATAGTGTCCCAATGCAACTTATGCTCACCCACATGTGTGACAGCAGATGTCAACAAAGGATTGGGATTAAAACAATAGCCGATACCAATAAGTTAATCCCGGCTTTGATGGGCCCCAATTCTGATCCTTTGACATTGCTAGCGGCTACAAGAAGATCCCCAAGGATCCAAACCAGAACGAGGAAACCATAAAGTCGGACCATCTATGACGCCGACCTTCCATGATATTTTGAGATATTAGCCCTCGAAGCTAAAAGACTGAGCCGCCACATCAAAATCATCTCGTGGTTCCCAGATGAGAAGCTGGTAACATTTGTTCGACTGTCTGTCCACGACGCTCCAGAGGCTTCAGGAAACAAAGCAGCCCTGTTGTGAGATTTACAGTCCTCATTATTGCACGAGGCGCAGTACAACCCGCCGCCGTCGCTACACGAGACGCTAATTGCTTTTTTTTTTAATAGTACAACATTGAATTCCCCTCTGCTGTTCAATTTAATTGTCCGCCTCGAGTGTGCCGTGAGCCGTGACATCGGCACACATGTACACGCCACACAAAGACACACAGCGTTGTCTTTATGGCAGCCTGGAGGCATTTTCATCATCATCCCCCCCTCCCGACATCAGGGTGTTGCCAGTTTCATTTCCCCACAGTCCCTCGCTGTCGCACAACACCGGCAGGTATTTGCCAACATGCTGCTTTTTTTTATTCAACAGTCCGCTTCAACATATGTGTGCCTGTGCGTGTCTGCCCGAGTGTGCGTGGACCCTGAGTCCTTTCCCTTCTGGCGGCGTTGAAGAACTGGCTTTGACGTCTTTCCAGTAGGTTAAGCTGTTTAACCTAATCTGAGCCGGAGGACGTGATTGGTGGACGGTCGAGGAGGGAGGAAGCCTCTCCCAGCTGTCCTGCTGTTGTGTTGTTTTTTTTTTCTTCTTGAGGGGAAATTGCAGAGACATTCTTTCGCCTTAATTCCAAGCTGATAGGACATCGTACTGATTTCAAATAGTTTCCACCTGCTCCACGTTATTCAAATTTTTGTGCTCGGTTTCTACAACCGCGGAATTTATCAGACGCCGAGGCTCAGTGGGAGAAGTTGTGCACAAGCTGTAAATGAATTCTGCTATTTACGGAGATGAAAACCCAAACCTTACTGGATTTTTGGCATTCCAGTGTATATTTTCTCCTTTTCCCTCCATTTTTTCCTCCCAGAAAATCCTCACAGTGCAATCGAACCTGTTTAATGTTTAACTCAAGAGAAAGTTGAATCATAAAGAAAATTTTAAAAATTTCACCCATATCTCGTGTTTTTATTACTTCAGTTACAATAAAATGACGGTTCAGAACTCACAGCACCAAAACAAAATGAAGAAAAATCCTCTATAATCATTAAATCAATTCATGGTCCTACTTTTTGTTGAGCTTTCAAACACATCTCAGCAGAAAAAGTCAGCTTAAATTTAACTTAATATGTATATTAAACACATATTTATGTTTGGAAAAAAAGTCCAGATACCAACATGTTGGCCTTTGTGTATATATATATATATACAGACAATATGTTATAATTATATTGAAAAAGAAATACAATGTGGTCACATTTATTTACAAACTAGTCACCGCTTGACTCCGCACCAGATGCACACTCTGCTACATGTGCTGCACTTGAGTGTTGTAAATAACTGAGCATCTTTTTCTCTGCTATGTTCTGTTACTAATACTAAAAAATATAATGTATCAGCTGGTGGATTACTGTAATATATTAGATGAACAGTATTTTAGTGGGACTTTAGTGGAAACTGTTGATTTCAGTGGTAGCTAAAGGCTGTTTAAACTGTTCAGCTGAATTTTCCTCGTGCAAAAGCAGATTACCAGAGTTTTAGCTGTTGGAAGGTTTAAAATTTCTCTTTTCCTCCTAAATGGTTTCTTGAATAATCAATTCTAATGCTTTTTGGCTATAAAATGTTAAAAAACAACAGTCCAAGTGCAAGATAAAGTCTTCAAATGCCACAATTTGTCTGACGAACGGTCCAAAACCTGAAATAATTTGTGAACTTAAGCAGCAACAAGGTCGAACATGGTGAAAAATGGCCACTATGCCGGTATATATATCTAACTGAATGCACATCTCTAATGCATCTACAACGACTCGATGTTGTTTCGAAACTCTTTAAACGTCCATCAATGTGCAACCCCAGCAGGCTGCAGGGAAAACTCTTGACATTTTCTTTGTCGTCTGCAGTCAGCTGAGCGGTTGCTGGGTTCACAGTGCACAGCGGGAGGATCTTTTGTGATTCGTCTTCTGATTTGCTTTCGGCAGCATCGGATAACACAGTACCAGCGCTTCTGAAGCCGGACCGAACCAGCTGTGTTGGCGTAACGTGACACCACTAAACCAGCTTTCATGCATCGCCATGTGCAGACTATTGCAATATTTGCAACTTTTGGGCAACAACACTTAATTTATCTCATTTCTAATCATTGCAATAGCTGCTTTGGGGGTTGGACTAAACGCTGGCAACTCATTTTCACTCCACTGACATGCAGCAGGACGCAGCATGCTTTCTGGTATGAAGAGGTTCATGATAACACTGACCCCAAGAAGCACTTTTTACAGCTTGAATCACTGCACAAGTTAAGGTTTTTTTTTTTTCCTCCATTTTCTCTCCTCTGCTTGACAAATACCGGCGATCCCCGTCGGAATTCATAGCAGGGGACTGAAAAGGAAGAAGGTGTTTTTTTTTCCTGTCTTTTCGCCCCCGTGGAGAGTTCTTATCAACCGTCTCACCCATCTGGTTTCCATCCCTGTTGACGTTAGTTCTGCAGAACAGACCAGGACCGGAGAGACGCACCTTCGAAGCGTTCCTCTTAAATCCGGGCCAATTTGCCCCCGAGACTTTTTTCATTAGTTCCATGCGTGCATGCGATATCGAGCGCAGTTCTTTGTTTAATTTCCGGAAAGCTTCATAAGAAGAGAGTTTAAATATAATCCGTCATTAGCTAAGGTATTACAACTACAAACACCGTGTCCAGTCTTTTTTTTTTTTTTTTTGGTTTTCATAGACCATTTGCATCAGTGACGCTCTGAGACTCTCCGTAAACCCTCAGCACACCACAACAGATGGTGAGAATATTTTACTTGGCTGTAGGTCGCAGGGCATTAGAAAGGAGCTGAAGGGAGGAGAGAGCGAAGGATGAATAAAATAATCGATAAAATGTGTCTCTATGGTAAGTGATGCAGGTTTTGAGGGGTTTAAAGAGAGATTGTGCTGCAGGTTTATTCCAACCTAATGTGGCTCTGTGTGTGATGGCAGCTTCACACTCTCCGCCTTTGTTGTGCAGATTCTGGCATTTCCATTTAGCATGACAATGAAAATTAGCTGAAATTATTGTATTCACATGCCTTTGTTGGGGGAATATAATTGCTGAAATTAGTCGCCGGGAGCAGCTAAAGGTCCAGCTGGTCTTTTCTTCCCGTGTTTATCAAAGCGGCGCATTCATTAGTTGTAATTCCACAGCTGGAGCTACTCTCAAAATTTACCAAGTTTCCACTCTTTGTGAAGCTGGTTTCCATCTCCTTCTGTAGCAAAGCGCAGGAACGCCAGCAGATTCGCGACGTACGTTTCGGCCTCACAGTCGTGTAAGCAAACCAACATATAGAGGTAAAGATCCCCTGATGGTCACCCTTAATGCAGTTTGATCAAGTTCGAGGCAACTGATTTTTGTTGTTTGAGACGATGCACGTTGGGGAAACTGGTGGTTGTTTCCGCAAGGTGTGGCAACTTGGAAAATGTGTCCATGCATGAACATACAGTCGTGACTCGATAATCCGACCCTTAACAATCCGAAACCTTGCTATCCGACAGGTTTTTGGGATAAACGAACGGGATCCATGAAAAATAGCCTTAACATACTGACAGCCTTGGAACAGAAGTGTGACCGCAATCCGAATATTCATCATGAATCGGATCTGTGTTGTTCAGACTGTCATGAAAAGACCAGATACAGGTCAGATTTGGGTCACTTCATCCTGCTGTCTGAACGTATTTACCTTTTGATGGCAACCGACGGGCCCGTGCACAATCACACCGGTCAACTAGGCGTGAAATCCAGCGATGCATAGTGTTCTAACAATACACTAGTTATTATAACAACTATATTAACAACAGATGAGCCTTCAAGCATCAAGCCCTCCTCGTATCTCGACCTCCGACTTGACAATCCGACAGCCTTGCTATCCGACATATAAGGTTTTACTTTCAGTGTCGGATTATCGAGTCATCCCAATCGTGGAACTTAAAGATGGTTTTTCACCTCCTCAAACACCAGACGGAGAACTCAGGGAAGTAAAAGTTCACACAGCAGCTTGCAGAAAGTGGCTAATTTCAGTCAGTCGGTCGGACTCGAAAACAAATGTCTAAAGTGGTTCCTGCAGGAAGCTCATGCTAATTCTCTGCAGCCGAGGTGAAGAGTGCAAAATTAGCATCACACTCGGAGCCACAGTAATGAGAATTGCACGAGGTTGAGGTAAAGCCCGCTTTAAGATCACACAGAGGGTTTTTTTACGAACTACCGACGGAGCTTTCTCCCTACAATTGATGCGTTTTCATTAAGTGTTCATCCGTAACATAAAGGGATCTTTGTCCACGGTGGCATCGGAGCAGAATAAAGACCGAGGAGAAAAAGTCAAGTGAAATATATGGAGGTTTTCTCAGTGATTGGCCTCAGGGGGCAAAAGGGGGACTGTGGTGGTAGAAAAAAAAACAGAGAAGAGAAAGTGCAATTACTTTGATATAGCACATCCCGCTTTAGCCAGCCGCTGACCTTGTGGCATGAGAGAAGTCTTGGTTTAAAAGCAGCGAAGGGAGGCGGAGAGGAAGTGTGTTGGCTGGCCGATGGCTCTGCCGGGTAACGGTGAGGCGTCTCTTTGGCACAAAGACGAGCAGACAGACGAGCTGACGGCTCGCTGGCCGGCTTCCCTGACAGGCGGACTGGAGTCCTGACAAGCGGTGGAGCGGCTCCAGAGGAAATCCAAGAGACGCAGAGTCGAGCCCACGTCTTCCCCCCGCTCGCTGAGTGTGATTTCAAACTTGCAGATTTGAAGCCGTTTACTACAGACTCTTTTCGCTGACACAGGCTCCTCCGGCTTTGTTTACCGTCAGAGCGCCTGCCACCACAATCAACCTGCCAGCTGACCGCGATGGATATTTTTATACTTAGTTGTGACACACGACTCCCTAACACACATTTCTTTTTTCTTTTTGCCGGGGCACCTCTATAATTTGTGTGCAGAGAAATGGCCTGAGTCATTTTATGAAAGGTAAACAGAAAGAGGAAGCAGTCGCCACAGCTGCAGACGAACCCCGGGCTTCGCTCTTGCTACACAAATGTGTTGCTTTCCTCATTAGCTGCATCCCAAACAAGAACATTTGACCCTCTGAGAACATGCACTGCAGACAGAAACGCCACGTATGAGGCTGTTTTAATGGCTTCTTAAGGCCCGACTTGTCCTTTTTGTAGCTGTTCTGGCTCCGCCGGTTGGATGATGGTTGCCAGACTCGAAGCTGGACTCCAGCTCAGTCCACTGATGGACGTTTGGTTGTTAGGACTCACTGCTGGACCTTCTAATTATCCTCAAAGAGAGGAGCCGTGCTGGTGTGAAGCCCAGAAGGACAGCTGTGTTGAAACTGGACCCTGCCTTTAAGGAGCGCGACCTTTTGCAGGTTGCTTTTTACAGTCCGGCTCTTTAATTGTGTCTCTGCATGCGAGCAAACAAGCCGCTGCAGCACGTATACGTTCAGCAGCGACTTGCAGAATGCCGTTCCTCGATAAGAGAAGTCACGCTCCGAGATATAATATGATAGAAATGGGTAGAGTGTTTGCGTCTGGCTGAGACTCAGAGAGCCTCATTGATGGAAGCTGCTGAATGAGGCGATTGTGATTGGAAGTGAAAGGACCTCAGTCTGCTGCGTCTCAGCTGCAGGATTTCGACACTCCGGTTATTTTTAGGCCTCCGAACGCCAAACTGTGTAGAAATATGTCGAGAGACTTGCCCCCTGAGGTGCTCCGTCATTAACATCCTGGTGTTTTATTCTCAAATACAACCTCTCTATAGATCACGTCTGGCCTTCAGCCCGGTCACCGTTCCCTCTGCTGCTAGGATCATGAGCTGCTTTATCTTCTTATTGAACTTGTAGCCCGTTCTCCTTCACTAACTACAAGATCCAAGCATAAAATTTAAATACTAAAATGCCTGTAGGCCGTTTTTAATGTCTTTAGCCTTTTCCATTACTCTGTATGTTAATTCCAGCCCTAAAGGCGTCATAAAAATGTAGAAAAGACAAGAGAAAGTTCAGACTTTCTCCACACAAGGTTGTCTTTTATTGGAATTTAACATCATTCCTTCTCTAACCAATGAAACCTTCAGGTTTTATCTCATCAAGGAAAGTATAACCTCAATCCTTAGGTACTAAACTACAATTTTAAGGCACGTTTAGTCGACTTTATACCTCCCCTTCACTACATTTCACATTTATCTGAACACTTTAGTGACTTTTAGGTTTAGATTTTACCCATTAGATAAAATAACAGCACATGTTTAGGGATTAAACCACTATTTGCCAGATTTGTTTGGCCTTTTTAACAAAAAGCACCTTGTTGTGGGCATCATGTTTCATATCCATGGCCTTGTTTTTATGTGCATCTTGAATTATTTGCAAAAAAAGAAACGTTTTGATAAGACCTGACATGGCGAATATTAAGCTGAAACGACCAATCAGCTGTTTCTTTCATCGTTTCCTGCAGACGGTGTGAAATATTTCCATCGTCACTTCCAGCACACGTGAAATAAAAATGACTGACTTTTCCTGAAGACTTCTCTCATTTTTTTCCTAACTTTTTGCAAACAACTGGTTTCCGATTTTTTTATTTTTTATTTTTTTACAGCCATGTGTGACGTTGCCGATAGCGCCACCTTCTGATGAAAAAAGTTAATGGATGTTAATGGAAACAAGCCTTAAAGCCCTATTTGCATGAGATCAGTGTAGCATGGAGACGTCATGCGATTTAGGACGCACAGGATGAGCAAAATATGCAATTTGCTCCAATTTCCCGCCATAATCTGCAGATGTTGTGTTAATAAACTGCCACGTAATAACTGCTGAGCCTGTTTAAAGAGCTAAATGTCGACATGGGCTCGATAATCCTCCAGCAGCAGAAGAAAAGTGCAAAAAAGCCAACAAAAAAACAAGAATCTGCAGTGTTTAGGGAAATATATTTAACATATATTCAATTACTGAAGCTCCCTAAGTAATATTAGTTCCACGTTAATAGGGCTCAATTCATATCTTCTTTTTGTGTCTGTAGTTTTTGCAACTTTCCAAAAATTAGTTTCTAAGTTATTAGTGGCACCAACAAATAAGTCATTTTTTCCCCTCTGAACTTCTGGTTTTAATTTCCATGAACGTTTGAATGATCCAATGTGTCAGCAGAAAATTAGAGGAACAAAAAAGTGAAACCAGATTTGCGGATCTGAACTTTCTCTCTGCCGTTAATGTATGTAATTAATTAATCCCTTTTGATGTAATATTTATGATGTGGTTTATTCTTTATTTATTTATGTCTTTATATGAAATACTCAGTGAGCTTTTGAATTGCCCCGAGGGGGATAAATAAAGTTATTTGAATTGAATTAATCATCTGATGACCCCTTAAGTTTATCTGCAGTAAAATATGTAATAATTTAATGATATTATATGTGATGAGACCTCGACATCAAACCTGGCGAATACAATCAGACACACGTAGCCCACCGTAGATTGGAATTCATGCACCAAATTTATTTCTATTATAACACTCCATTTTCAAAAAAAATTAGAATTTGCTGGCAATTTCTTCATGGCTCATGCTTTACAGGGTTAAGCAAGACCCTTCATGCAGGACTTTCATGCTCAATGGAGTATTTGTGCCACTTTCCTTGATTTAAAGGCTCTGAGTACTTCTAACCCAACGAGGAAGCAGTTTACTTTCACATCATCCCACTTCTCTGTTTCATTTCCCACATTCGAAGCCGCCGAGTGAAAGCGAAACGCGCCGCAAATCTCCGGTAAACAAAAAAAATTGCCCCTCGCGTTGGGGTCGGATCTTCCCTAACTGGTCCCAAAGCCTAAAAACGACAATCAACATTTTTGTACACGCTGCAGGCTTCCAGAGTTTCCCCCTCTGCGCCGCTGCCACCACCCTCCACCCTCCACCCTCCACCCTCCTCGGCCTTTGAAGTCTGAAGCCTGCTCCTTTCAGCGCTCTGTTGACCAGATTTAGCAAATTTGGCTACTGGATGTTGTTTTTAGAGGTTTGCTTCAGAGCCCGAGTCCGACCGCGCCTGTCTGTTCGGGACGTCTCGGCTTCAGCTTTCACCTTTTCATTACAGCCTCTTTTTTCTCTTCACACAGTTTGGGTTACATTTAGACGTAGCTGCCTGGACAGAAAACTAAATGTTTGATGCCGTCCATAGAAACGCATCTGAAGGTGTTTGAGTAAGAAGATCCGGCCACATGTCATCTGTCCGTGAAGCCTGTGTTGTTATAACTGGTGTTGATATTGAAAGATTTCCACCGCGGCGGCGTTCCCATCTGCATTCCAGCGTGCTCCATTACCTGAATGTGATATGGGGCATCTCCCCAGTGCATGCACGCACGCTTTCCTTTAGTTATTGGAGACGGGTTCGCTGATATTGAAGGAAATTGCCTTTCCCCAAAACATGCTTCAGTCTCGAGATGTGCTTTTCTTTTTTTTAGAGGTTTTTGCTGCATCCTTGTCACGTCTTATCCTTCAAGATGCAATGTTTTATTCTGTTTTTCTTCTCTGCACAGCCCACCACTACGCCATCTCCCTCTTCCTTCTCTGTCACTATGTGCTGTCGTTGCTCTTCACGTGGTTAAACTCCTGCGTCTCTTCCAAGCTCAGCATTGTTCGGCGCTGCAGAAAACTGAAACCTCGCGTTGTTGAAGTTTTTTGCGCAGGAGATTCCATGCAAGTTTGTCTTAATGAGGCACATTTAACCCTCTAAATCCCAAAAACCCAGTTTGAAAGGCATGTTGTCTTTAAGAAAAACAGCATCTATCAGTGTGAAAACAGAGAGAATGATGAGATTGAAATATTCATCTGTGATGTGATGTTTTGGTTCGGCAACTTAAGTGAATCTCAGCTTATAATTGCGATATTTCTTCAAAATCACAAATTCTTTATGCATGAATTCAAAATTTCCGTTAACTAGATTCTGTGAAAAACAAAAAATTCTGCATTTTTTGCCGCAACTGTGAAGCCCTTAGTGACTTAGCTGCGACCAAAACTCGCATAAGAAAAATCCAGAGACTTTTCGGCTGAACTGCAGGCAGTGTACGGAAGCACATTAAAAATATTAGTCACAAAATACATCCGGGTTGCAGAGTTGTTGTTTTTTTTTTCCTCCAGTGTTGGCAACATAACACCTGTAGGCTGGTTTTCAAGTTTTGTAAAATAAATAATCAAAGAAATTCAACTTTCATTTTGTCTTTTTGTGTGATTTATAGCATTATAACTCTGTCGTAACGCACCAAAGACACTCCTGAGTTCCCTCTACATCTAGTCATGGTTGTGTTTCCGTATCGGTGCAGGACTTCATGTTGCAGAATAGAAAACAGGGTTCAGAGGGTTAAAGAGGAAGAGTTTCACACAAACGGCTGCAGACAAACAGGCCAGTGATGCCGTGTGAAGCCTGAATGGAGGGAATGATGTGTTTGTGGCTGCAGCTTGAGAAGGAGGGAAAAGAAAGGGTGGATTTTCTCTTTCTTTGTTTCCCTTTTGCTATCTGTTAAGCCATCGTCCTCTCGGATTCTCCTCCGACCTGTTCCTCCTCCTCTCCCCTCTTCTTAACCTCCTTTAAACCGAGATTACCGCGACCCAGAGCTGGATCCCGTCCAGACTCCAGAGATCCGGGAGCTTTGCACACGACGGCAGCATCTGTCGGCCTCCCTTTGTAAACACACCAACACACACCAGGATTGTCGTGCAGTCGCGTCCTGGATATCCGACTGCGTCCGTCTGCAGGCTGCCGGCCGGCCGGGCGGTGGGTTTGTAGGTTTGCGCGGCAACTCGTGGGCGTGTCCCCGCACACGTTGAACACATGCGGGATCCAGATGGTGACAGACTTGGCTCGCACCTTGGCCTTCGCTGCTCCTCCTCATTCTTCTACTCGCCACCCTTTCACCGTTCTTTACCTTCCCCCCTCTTTTCCACCTACAGTGTAGCTGGCAGCAGCACACGCCTGTGCTCTTTAACTCCACTGTTCCTCCCTGCTTCGTGCTGTTTGTGCAGTTTTACCCTCCACTGCTACACATTGCACCGATTAGTCAGTCTGTACTCACAGTTTGTCCTTTTAGGAGTTTACATTAGATGTACGGAATCCCAAAGAGGACAAAACAACTCATCACATAGATTCATTCATGAAGGTATATATAAATATTAGTGATGCACAATATTAAACTTTCTGATATCACCGGATAGAACCGTTTTGAAGCAATGCATTTAGCAACAGCTGCAGTTTAGGAAATCCTTTTCCAAGCAGGTCTGACTCTGAGTTTAAAGTGTTGTGTCGATGGTTTTGCAGTTCCACGCCGTCCTCCTGGTGTGACAGTCATGTGGTCTCATGTGGTAACGCTCCATCACATGGTTTGAATCTATTATAGTCAATAGTGAAGAGGGAAAAAAAGCAAAAAAATTTAATCAGATATTTTCCAGCTTCACACACGATATAAATGAAATTCTCTGATTTTTATCATCTGTCGTCAGTTTTCTGTGATTTATGGCTCATTTAATTGAATCTAATTAGATTTTCTGTTTCAGATCCATTATGGATTCTTTCCCGCCTTCTTTTTTTGCTTGTTTGTGAGCAGGATGAACATTACATAAACCTCTTTGATCGTACGTTTTGTCTCCACGTGAGGCATGAAGTTTCTTTACAGTGTCGCTCCCTGCATTAATTTGTTTTTTTTTTGCTTGTGAGCGCCTGTCGCAGCGAGGAATGCGCGCCTTCCTAACTGCACATTAACTTAACTAGCGCCGCATCAGATGCATAATAGCACGCTGTAACTTCTCTGGTGCCGTTTTAGCTCCAGCTACCAAATCATTCCGGGGCTAATTCTGGGGTTTGGTTTCCACGTCTGTGTCTTATTTTAGCTTCTTGGTGCTCGTAAGTCCAAGAATCTGTGAAAAAAAAAGGGCCTCGCTGAGAATGCTGTGAGCTCAGGTGTAGCTCCTTTTATTAACCACCTGATGCTCTTCTCCTGAGGTGTTGTGGTTGTTCCTCCCCGCTGATCCTCGGCCTGTTCATTAGACTTGTTAGTGAGAAGATGCTCCTTATGGGATCTTCTCGAGCATCCCGAAAAAATAATCCTCAGGAAAGCAAAACGACAAGATGCTTCAGAATAACCTTCAGAAAAAGGCTCCATTAGCTGATGAGATGCTCCGTCTCGCCTCCAGTTTCCTCTTTCTATTTAATCTAATTTGTCTTTTCCCACCTCTGCTTCTTGTCTTGCAGCAACGTTCGCCCGGTAAAGTGCTGTTCGACCTGGTGTGCGTGCATCTCAACCTGTCGGAGGGAGATTACTTCGGGCTGGAGTACCAGGACCAGCGCAAGATGACGGTATTGATCAGCTGTTCTGGACAGAAATGTTCATTTTCCTCATTATTGTCATATATCTTCACCTTAAAAGCCTCATTTTCTGTCTTTCTGTCTGAACCCTCTGATTTGCCACCAGTTCCTGTCACATTTTAACTCACTATGGCTCATTTTTCACGACTATATAAAGTCCTGGACTTTTTTGGAAACAGAAGAACCATGACTAGAAGTAGAGAGGGCTTATGTGAAGGATAAAATAATAATGCCGTACATCACAGAAATTACGGAAGCTGAAGTTAAATTTATTTGATTATTTAGTTTGCAAAGTAAAATTGAAAGTGCAGTTATCAATCCTGGAAAAAACCCTTTCCTCTGCATACTATAGATATTTCACAACTTGCATAGTAATTTCTTTACGTACAGTCGTCCTCAGATGTATTCATAGTCTCTCATTAAAGAAGGAAAAAAATCTAAAATAAGTTGAAATTGACAAAAGTAATAATAAATAAAAAAATTATGAAAATCATGACATTGCTTTTGAATTGTGGTTCCACAGAAATGTGGAAGAAAAAAAATTTTCAAATAAAATCATGCGTGATGGGACCCGTAAACTAATATTTGGTTGAACAACCCTTTGAGCCAATCAGTGCAATCAGGTGTTTTCTGTAACTCTAATTTGTTTTTTGTTTTTTTTAATTATTCCTTTCAACCACAATTCAAAAGCCATGTCTTATTTCACTAAATTATAATTTAGCAAATTTTTATTTATTCTTGCTTTTTTCAGTTTCTACTTATTTGAGTGTCTATTGTGAATTTTGTCTTGTCTTTAATGGATTTGTCTGCTGGTTGCAGCTGAGGGACTGAAAACAGTTTTTAAATGAGACATGCTGAAAAAATGATGAAATATTTCAGGCTTAGATTTGGTTGTTTTTCTTGACGACATGTCACAAATGAATCCTTCAAGGGCCATTAAAAAGCTAAAAATACGACTATTTAATCAATTTTCTCAGCTTCTATCTGTGATAAATGGTCTCATCTTGGCAACAGATAACCTGCCAGCTGCTTTTATATCCAGAAGGTTAACACCACCTTTCATCATAACTTTATTACCTTTGTTGCTTGCAGCTACAGACATTTTCAACATCTTATTTTCTTGTTTGTTGTTCGGCTCAAAGCTACATTTATCATCTAAAATGTCTTTTACGGTACGTTTAGTGAGGTTTTCTCTCGTCAGCTGGGATGATCTTCAATCTTCTCAGCGCTCGCAGCGAGATTCTTTCTTTACTTTCAGGTTAATGACACGGCTGCGCTCTGAGGTTAGCCACATGTAATACAGGCGATGCTTTCATCTGATACAAAACACAACCTTGACCTGCCTACAGGTTTTCCACATATGTCACAGAGGAGCAGCTGGTTTGTAATAATTTACAGATTTGCTGGATAGAATAAAGGAGGAGGATTTCTCTGCAGCACAGTCTCAGCGTTGAACACAGACGTCCGCTGTTGCGCTTCACCGCCTTCGGGGCATCAGTTGTTTTGAAGTGGATCGATGGAACAAATGATGCAACGTCGAAGAAATAATTACAGCATTGTCGTCGGCTCGCATGCACAGGAAGCTGCAGACCCACGCACAGACGCCATACATCAAGCGGGTGACATTTAAGACGCGTCAAAGGCCATTACAGGCAGCGTCTGAGGCGTTTGGATGTAATGCGACGATGACGTCGCTCACATCGAGTGCACTCATGTGTCCAGTGGGAATTTCCGCACTAATAGTGTCGGCGTTTAAATCGACGACAGCTTAGTGCTGCGAAAACCCCATATCAAACCGTTCCTGAATGTTATGCAGGACAATAACAGTTTAATCAGCATGCTTTAATTACGTCAAAGACTGATCTATAGGCAACAAAGCAACTCAGTCACAGTTTTTAACCGGATATTTTCATTTAAAGATATTTTCCTTCAACTAAGTACCAACTTCCAAAACCCTCTAGGAAATAATTGGGATTTTTTGTGTTGGAGCCTAGCCACAAAAGACCCGAACGAACCCCATTGTGGCAGGGGGAGCACTAACGACTCACATAACGAGGGGGAGGAGCAACAAACCCCCAATTGAAGCCGAAACTCAGGTGTTAATGGCTCCTTAAGGATATGAGTATCTGGAACTCCCAACTAGTCAGTCAGAGCTGATGAAGCCTCTTGGATGAGAGGTGGAACGTCTTCCAGAAACTCAAGAAAGTCCAGTTGCTATTATTAATCTACCAGAACAACCTTTAAAGAGATGGTTGGTGTCATCAAAGGAGCTTGGGGCGCTAGCATGGAAGCTAATGGATGGAACTGCAACAAGATGTGTTCCAGCAACCTAAAAAAGCCAAAAAATCTGAATCACTCATCCACCGTTTTTGATTATTCATCCTTCAGAAACTGAAAAAACTGAAGTGAACATAGCCAAGACAGGTGTTACCAGTACTGGGGAAAAAAATGTAGACTCTACGTACAATTTAAATTTTTGATTTGTTGCGATGCTTTTTTTATATCTACGTGTTAACGCTGCCTGCAGTTCAGTTGAAAGGTTCTTAAGTTTTTTTCACTGGACTTTAAGGGTGCTTTTTTTTACACAATCTGGTTCGAGTAAATGTTTTTTCTTTTGGCAAAATTTTGATGAAGTCATTTAGCATAAAGTGCGTTTGATTAAATATGGCAATATCACCCTTAAATTTACGTAAGTCTCCTGACGAAACCGCCCCCAACACATGATTAGTTCAATGAAGTTGATAATCCAACCTTGTTTTGTTTGGTTTTTACTGTGTTTTACCTTTTCTGGCTCTATTAATTGGTGTAATTTGACAGTTTTTCAAGATATTATCTTATTAAAATCAGCCGTTGGGTTTTCAAATGGATGAGTAACGCTGTGCACTTGTCATGAACTAGCTATAGAGACCAAAGCAGTTCTAATATGAGGCTCTAAACGTGTTTATTTCTGCTGTAAAGTTTGACATTTTAACACGGATGTTTGCAAGGGGGTTGACTCAGTTTTACTGCCAACCCCAAGTGGCCGTTTGAGGAACTACAGTTTATGCCGCTTCCATGTTCTGCTTCAGGTGGACCTCATACAACCCCGCTGCCTCGTTAAAGTCAAGCGTTGCCCTGAGCTGAACCCTTGGGAAGGATATGACATGTTTATTTTTTCAGAGATCTTTTATACCAACTAAAATAAACCCGACCAGTAGATTTTAGGATTAAAGCTTCCTGGCGTTTCCACTGTAGCCCATCTGCGGCAACTCAGGTTACATAAACACAGCTGACGCGTTGGGAGTCCTTTCGGGAACGACGTGATCTGTTTCCTCATCCCTTGAAGGAAAAATAAGAAGCGGGGTGTTGCTGATGCGGCTGCTGTTTTAACCGCGGTGGGAAAAATCCTCCAGCGTCAGCCTGTAATGATAGCGAAGCTGTTCTGTGTTCTCTGCAGGTGTGGCTGGACCTGCTGAAGCCGACGCTGAAGCAGATCAGACGTAAGTAGCTTTCGGAGATTTTCTGTTGCAGTGTCAGATCTTCACCTGACACCAAATGATCAAACCTCAACAATGCTTTTTAAACCTGATAAACGATTGTCTAATCTTTCTAAATCTGCCTCTCTTTTCCCTCCTTCAGGACCTAAGAACACCATCCTTCGCTTCGTGGTGAAGTTCTTCCCTCCCGACCACACGCAGCTCTTGGAGGAGCTGACTCGGTAGGTCTTCTCGACAAACCACACCTATGCGAGGAAGAGTCTCTTAAATTAGGTGCCGTTTGGCCGTCGGCTTCCTGTCTGGTCGGGCTGTTTTTCAGCCGTCCAGGAGAAGTTTCTGAGCAGCGATTTACGCAGCTGAAGCCGAGGCCTTGTTCTCGTGTCTTTTTGTTCTTTCTTGTTGTTGCTCTTGGTCGGTCGCTTGCCATTTATAACACATTCATATCCACATGCCTTGACATCAAACTACTTTTTTATTTTTTTTCTTTTCCGCACCCAAACACATTTTAGTTTGCCGTCTGGGAACCTCGCTCGTGAAACCGCTTGTTGTTCTGAAAGGAGACCAACGCTCTGACCGCCGCACTGTACAAGAAAAAAAAATAAGACTTTTCATCCCAGACAGACGCTTTTATCCGCTGAAGGATCTTAGCGCTCCAAGATTAGATTATATTCCCACCTCCCGCCTCAGTTCGCTCCACCTTCTTGTTTAAAAAGTGTAAATTATCTGCGGCCATCTTGTCTGGCTGCTGCTTGTTTTGTTTAGTCTGACTGAAGCCTATCAGGGCCCAGTGTTTGTCTGAGCGGCCTCCTCCGTCCCACAACCAAAAATAGAAATCAGAAAATGATTTGACCTTTCGCATTTTCCCATGATGTTCCCTCAGCAGCCCCAGATGGGGACGAGAAGCAGGAAGTGCCTCCAAACTACAACCGCTCACAGTTTTTTATTTTGCACCGCCTTTATTTTGGCTCATTTTTCACTGTAATATAAAGTGCTGCATCTCTATGGAAGCAGCACAACCATGAGTAGAAGTAGAGAGAACTCAGAAATGTCTTATGTGCAGTGTGACGCCGTTATAATGCCACGAATCAGACAAACAGAAACGGAAAAGTCGATTTTTTAAACAATTTACAGTATTTTTTCAGGTACTGTGAAAAAATGGCGACTCAGCATACTAAAGATATTCTTAATTTATTATCTTTTATCTGCATAAACACAGATAACCAGCTTCAACCAAAAAAAAATCCATTAATTTTTGTCATCTAAGTGTTGGTCACAGATGAGTCACCGATGCCGTCATGGTTGCGTTAATAAGCGTAAAATATTTTGTTTTTTCCAGAACATGGCAGCAGTAAGTGGTTTATTTTTCACATTTTTTTTAAGTGAGACACGTAGAATAAAGTGGTTTTGATGAGATGTTTTAAGCTCAGATCTGGTTTCATGATTTAACTGAACATCACAGGTGAGCAGTTCAATTACCACTGGAAAGTTGGACATTATTTCTATTTTTGATGGTTCTGGCTTGGATAAATGGTGTCATTTTGGAGATTTCAAACAAAAAAACAAACATGGTAGGTTTAAGTCAGGCTTTAGAAAGTTGATATCCGGCTAAATTTAAGAAAGCCTGACTTTTGTCGAGCTGGTGTGGATTTCACATCGGATTCGGCTGTTTTTCTGCACGTATATGGTTCGTAGCTGAAGCAGGGGCCTTGTTCTCTTGTCTTTTTGTTCTTTTTTTGCTTGGTGTTCTTGGTTATTTGGTCATTTTTAGTTTGGCTTTAGAAAGTTGATGTCCAGCTAAATTTAAGAAAGCCTGACTTTTGTCCAGCTGGTGTGGATTACACATCGGATTAGGGTGTTTTTCTGCACGTATACATCAAAAGTGGCACCAAAAACAGAAAACCCTCCCATCCTGATGAATTTATTTCCCGGTAGCGAGCTCCCATGACAGCTAGCAACAAGGAAAACCCTCGAAGGGTCCACGTGAGTCCTTCTGATGGAAGGAGTAGACATGGAAAACCCAAAAAATTGAATCTGTAATCCACTGAAAACTGCAAACAAAATTTAATTTGACGACGGAACACCGCCACCGGCTCATTTTCCACCCAGTTCGTTCCAGTGTTCTTGTATCACCAGCTGACTGCGGCGTTGAACGGGAAGTGGGCACGCTGCCTTTTTTCCTTTGTTTGGCCCTTCAGTGTTTCCTTTGATGGGTAATGTGGGCACGGAGCGACCAAATATGTCGATGGAGGAAAGATTTCTTTGTGGATATATCAAGCTGTCATTGGCCTTTTATTGGACGTGGGACTCCGGCCAAACAGAGCTGCTCCAGTGGGGTCAAAGAGTTTTGATGCTTATATACGACAACAGCAAGAGTTTCTTATACGTTTTTTTTGACTAATTTGATGCATTTCACTGTAAATTCGTGCATCTTTCCTGAATTGCTGCTATTTGACTCCAGGCAAAAATCAAGACTCATGGAAGCCTCGTTGGTTTTATTAGCGAGTTAATCACGCAGTTATAAAAAGGTTGAATTGGGTATCACATTAAAAGACGCTGTGGAGCGTTAATCACACTCCTGCACACACACCGATGCACTCTGGCAGCCTGCCCACTGTTTGTCCTCTTACAGTAAACAGAGATCCGATGAATCAGCCGAGCTCCGGGTTCGCTCTGGGGGAAAAAATTTAAAGGAATAGTGCCAAATGTAGTCATTTCATACTGAGAGATTGTGCTTGTTCTGTCATTAACTTCACTTTTAGCCTAAAATATCAAACAAATACTCTTAATGTCAGTTGTTTTAACCCTCTGAACCCCACTGGCAGGCTTGAAAGACATGTAATCTTTAAAAAAAAATCTCCAAAATGCACCATTTATCACAGCCAGAAACTGTAAAAATAGAGAAAATCATCTGAATTGTCAACTTTCCCGCAGCTCTTGAACACATCATATGTAACATATGATTCCATCAGAGAAAAAAGAAACTTTATTCTACACGTCTCATTCATAAATTGCTTAAAAACAAACTGTTTGCTTTAACTAGATTTTGTCAAAAACAAAAAATTCTGCACTCTGCGGCACAAATGTGAAGCTTTTAGTGACTCAGAAGCATCTGAACTGCTGGCAGATAACTTATATATAATTTATAGGCATGTATGGAAACAACATGGACGTGTAAATAGTGAAATATCAATATAATACATAATAGTAATATAGTAGGTAGGGTTACTATTTATCCAGTATTGATAACACTTTGTTTTTTCTGTTTTTGTGTTTTTTTAAAAAAGGTGTTATTATGGAGTAGTGCCAAATTACAAAAATAAATCAAGAAAAGAATAATAAAAAAAAGTGGAAATAAAAAGAAGAATAAATAAAATAAAATAAAATATGAATAATGTGGCGATATTATTCAAAAATGAATCCATAAAAGAAAAGAAATATGAAGACAAATAAATAAAATAATATACATATATATATATATTTTTTTTTTTTCATTATTTTTCAATTTTATTTTTTTTACTTTTTCAGTTTATTTTTTTCTCACTACTCCATACATTATGTACAAAAATACACAATATTATTAAAAAATCCACTTATAATCAGAATAATCATCCAATCAGAATAAAAATATCTAATTTCATCCCGTCAGTCTGAGCAGACTTAAATCAGATTGAGGAGGTTGGTTTTAAAACTTCTTTTTGGTTAAATATTAACGCTTAATAATCCTGTAAATGCTTGTTCTTGGATGCATGTTTTGCTCCACATTCTGTTTTTACAGTTTCTGTCTCTGATCAATGCTGTAATGTTGGCAGTTTTCAATCGGGTTCAATAAATACTGACTTCCATGGAGCACAGATCACAGTATAAGCAGCTGAACGTACGGTTAATAACAGAAAAGGGCGTTTCTCTCAAGTAGCTGGAAGTCGGTGAACGCCAGGGATCGGCAGCACTCGCCGTCTGAGTGTATATAAACAGTAATGGAATTGCTTTCAGCGCCGCTGAGTTTGTGGAGCGTGCATTAACCTCGTAACCTCTCCCTTTCTGTCCTCCGTTTTTCATCTTCTTCTCTCCTCCCTCTTCGCTCTCTGCTTTCCTTCCTCCAGGTATCTGTTCGCCCTGCAGATCAAACGCGACCTGGCCTGCGGTCGGCTCATCTGCAACGACACCAGCGCCGCCCTCATGGTGTCCCACATCATCCAGTGTGAGTGCAAAACACAAACCATTAAATGTGCAAAAAGGATCTTTAACTCAGCTGCCAGGAGCAATAACTGAATTAATAAATCAAAGTCCAGCTGAATGCTTTAAATAAAACATCCCAGCAAATTAAATCAAACCGTCCTCTCGTAATTCCGCGTCTACAAACTGTCAGACACAATAAAACACAAAGCAGAGGTCTGTATCCGAGGAATTAATGACGGAAACGTCCCGTATTAGTGGATTCTCTGTGGACTTTGGTCATTAACTCGGGCAGAAAAGTTCATTTGAGGCAGAAGGTGACGGGCAAAAAAATGTCCCCGTGGTTTTCTGTAAATGACCTTTTTATGTGCGAATAAAGCCACGAATAGTTCTGAATAACAAAACAGCTTGAAGAGCTCGGCGGAGCCAGAAAGTTTTCCATGTCTCAGAAGGGCTTCAGTCACATCGTGGGAGGAATTATAATAGAGGACCATAAATCAACACACATATGACAGATATTCTGTTATGGGGGGGGGTCATGTAACACCCAATTATTGATCGTATGCTAATATTTCTCATTAAACTGTGATACTGATAATGTCAGGTTTGTTATTTTGTTCTCAAAGCTGATGTAAAGCAGCACAGACATCCACAGCTAACAATTCTGTAAACCTTCTTCTTCGTGGATTTCTATTAAAACACTGCACGTCACATAAATGAGAAAAAAAAAGTACATTTTTACACTAATAAAAACAACAACATTTACCAAAAGTATCTCAGAAGTGACCCACATGAAACATATTATTCTGTTTCTGCTCATATTAGTAGATTATTTGTTTTTTATCACATTTCTGATTAAATGCAATTTTTGTTGTCGGTAAATTATGACATTTTTGCCAAAGTTAAATTTATATTTAACTACAAAAGTTGAACGTAAGTGATGGACAATTAAAGTAGCAGGTGTTTGCTGCCATTCATAGTTACCACATTAAATATATTTTAGCCAGATGAAGGTCATGCATGTGAACAAAGTTATTGCATGCTACCTGTAGTACCTGGTTGTGCCACCAGGTGGAGTCTCGAACTGTTTTATTCGTGTTTCATTACATTGTTGGGCTTTAACTCAAAACAGGGCACCATGACAGAGACTTCTGAAGCAGTTAATGACCTCCGACTAGACATTTTCAAGAACTAACCAAGTCATTGGTAGCGTGAAGATTGCGTTTTCGTAGTTGGGGGGGGGGGACCCAGCAGCACCTTGAAGAGTGTCCCGTCTACCATACTCTATTCACATTCATGATCAGTCGATTATCGGTTGGTAATGCTGCCGATCGTCTGAAAATTAGCATCCTAAAAAACACAATGATCAAAAAGACAGATAAAATAATCAGAACAAGGGTCGCAGAGCAAGAAAATATGAGCTTTTCTTAACGCCGATGAGAAGACGTGGGTGTCTAGAAGAAAATTTAAAAGCCCGAGCTGAACGTACATGAGAAGCTAAATTCAGACTTTGAGCCTCCATCGTCTCCATTTTCGTGCCTCGATGTCCAAAGAGCAGAGCATCTGGTTGTTGGATCTCATGGCGCTAAATAAGATATAACCTTTAAAACCAAACAATAAAACCTTAAAGTTCTTTTGCCTGTTACATTTTGTTCCAGCTGTAGGGGTGTCTGCTCTACTCCCACATGTGTAGAAATACAATAACTAAGTGGTAACAAAGGCTTTTGATGTCTTTGTGAGAGTCTTTACCACGAGTCCTCACCTATAAAACGCCATTATTGGAGGCTACAGCGTAGTTCAGCAACATATACTATGATTTATGTGTCACCTAAAACAGAGGCTCCCTTCGACACTGACTCATATTTTGCATCATTTACCGTTGAATCCTTTACGCGTCGTATTTAATGAGCAGCTTGTGCCCTGCAGCAGCCCATCGCCGCCACTGTTGTCATTCTGCACCATATGCGGTGGATATAGGATGCACAGATTCGGTCTTGCGGACGGCGCAGCATGCTTAAGAACATCGCCGGGTTGTCATGGTAACCGCCGGTGCCGAGCCGGCGGGCGGTTCAGCGTGTGGGGTTGTAGCTGCTGCTGTTGAGCAGATGGAGGCAAACGCTGCTCATCTCATCTCCAGCACAGCAGACAAGGATGGAGTACAGATAGATGATAGGAAAGCCTTCCTCGTTCCCTTCCCTAACCTCCTACCCTCGTCTCCTACCGCTCTGCATCTTTATTTAATGTCATCCGTCCCCCCACTTCCACTCCAATAAATATTCATCTTCCTTCCTTCCTTCCTCCAGCCGAGATCGGAGACTTCGACGAGACCCAGAGCTGGCAGCACCTCCTCCACAACAAGTACCTGCCCGACCAGGACGCCATCAGGGACAAGATCACCGACTGCCACCGCAAGCACGTGTGAGTTACCGCCAGGTTTGCTGTGTGTACAGGACAACATGGAAACACATTCAGCTTTCAGGGCTGGAGTCAATAAAATGTCAGTGAGCAGTGACGGATTCCCAGAGTTCCACAGAAGTCTCATTTAGTTTCACCAACAAACCAAAATGTTTACAATCAAATGAAAGTGAGACAAGCCTCAAATCAATCAGAAAGTTATTGTACGGATTTAATTCTCACAGATTGTAGGTTGTATTTTAATTATTTAATTTGATATACATTTTAATTAAAAAAATATATAAAATTAAAGAAAATAAAAATATATTTAAAAAAATATTGTAAAAAATAATAATAATAAAAATGAAAAAAAATTAAACAAATTAAAAAATGACCTACTGTGGTAATATAAACCCAAAATGTGATGTCCAAATATGAGGTGAAATTTGTTAAATATTAAAAATTCTCATTCAAACATGTTTTAAGACAAGATTTATTTTTTGTATATTTGTTTTTTTTTTTTTAAATAATCGTCATATTTAACATTTTCAGAATCAACTTTATTGGCCGAGTTTGTACCCACAAACGAGGAATTTGACTCTGAGCTCTCAGTACAAATCAGAAAAAAAGAAAAAAAAGTACCAAAAATAAGGAAAACGTTGAGGAGTAAAGAAATAAACTAGAAAAATAAAAATAGGAGCAATTGTTGACATTTTTCCAAGAGTGTTTACTTCGACACTGCCTGCAGTTAAGTCGAATCAAATTTTCTTTTCTTCATTACTTTTTTATTTCTTCCTTATAGAATCATGTTAATTTCAACATTTATTTATTTATTTATTTATTTAAATGTATTTGTTCATTTTAAAAAAAATTTTTTTTTATTTTTACAATTTTAGCAGTTTCTACACTTTCTAACTGACATATTCTGGTGATTTTATTTTATTTTTTAAAGACAACATACCTTCCAAATCTGCCGATGTGTTTGGATTCTGTTTAAAACTCAAAGAATGAATGTAAAAACACCACATGTAGCTCAAACACGGAACCAGAAGGTCAACACGTTCCGGGCGGAGGAGGCACGGCGCGCCTTTTAATCGCCAAACATCTACTCTGCTGATTTCACAACACATTAATCTCAGGAAGGTGCAAAACAATCTGGGTCGCTCTGACGAGACCTCGCTGTTTACCTGCAAATAGCTGCTCGGGATTATCTTGGCTCGGAAAACAGGACTGAGCTGAGCTTTCCTCCGACCGGGGATCAGGTTCTGGCCGGCTTCAGGCTCGGAGGTGACGGGACGGATTGTTTTTAGCGTCAACAGGCGGCGCGGGGATGTTGATTTATGTGGACTCACAAACACACAACTGTTACACAATCGACGCATACGTCTCCCTCCTGCAGGCTCGTTTATCTCTTTAACCACAGCTGCCAGTGCTCACGCTTCTTCTAAATCTCTCCCCTGCAGTGGTTTCCATCTGCAAACAGAGCACATGGCAACTCCCTCCGCGCCCCTGGGACCACACACACACGCTTCGGCTGCAAACACATGACAAATGCTTCTTTTCTGCGTGTAAATTCCCCCGAAAACTCCCAGATAAGAGCTAAAAAAAAGCAAAATTGCTAACTCGCTGGTTAACACATCCTCACCCTCCCCTCCTCTCCTTCAGTCCCTGGGCCTCCCCTGGCCGTCGCAGGAAGGAAGTGGCCAATTCAGCAGCTTATACAGGAAAGCGGAAGCTATTTTCAGATTTTGTGAGGAAACAAACGTCTTCTGTGGCAGCTGCCGGATCCTGCGGTGTGTTTTTTTCTAGACTTTAGATAACAACAGAAAACTGGGGAGCTCACTCGTCGATTTCCTTGAAAGTCGAGTCATCAATCAAACGTTGCCATGGCAACTGCATCCGGCGCCCACCTATGTGTTGTGTGAAAACTCGTGGTTTTATCTACAAGCAGATAAGGGCTTAAATGGATGTTTTGCTGCTTGTGATTGAGGAATCTTGATAAGCGATGGGCTGATTGATCGATGGTTCTCCTCCACAGCGGCCAGACTCCGGCGGAGTCCGACTACCAGCTGCTGGAAATCGCCCGCCGGTTGGAGATGTACGGCGTCCGCCTGCACCCGGCCAAGGACCGAGAGGGAACCAAGCTCAGCCTGTCTGTGGCCCACACCGGGGTGCTGGTTTTCCAGGTAAGACCTTCTGCATTTGTATTTATTAAAAGATTTTAAATCAGCACAGTGTGAGAATTTGTCCTAATTTGTCTGCTCCATTTTTCATTTTTTGTTAGAATAATCAGCAAAAATGGCTCAAATTTGAATCCTCGTTATCATCACTAGTATTAACGTTTCATATTTAAAGCTGCATGAGGCAGAAATCTGGATAAAAGCAAAACAAAGCAAGAAAAGACACCAGAATTTCAAAATAAAAGCCCTCCCTCTGCAGCTTTTCTTCTTCCTTTCCCACCAAGTGCACATGTACGGCAAACGGTTTCAGCATTAAAATTACAGACGTCAACAACATCATTAAGGCTAGTTTGAATTACGCTGTAGTCAGAATTTTTATCCCAGATGTCTGTAATGTTGTTCTGATCAGTCAAAATGACACATATGTGTATTTTACTTTGACGTTTGAGATATTTGCAGCTACGATGTTGACTTGTCAAATTGTTGTGCGTGTACTGAGGCTCCTCGGTTTCTTTTTTTGTTTTTTTTTTAATTGTTTTATGGTGTAGGTAGCTGGAAAATCAACTTTTTCTGCTTTTGAATCAGACTTTCCATCAACTGCATTTAAAACGAAACAACGAAATGTGATTGGCCAAAGTCTCCTGTCCATTTCCATCTGATGGAGATTCTCTAAAGCCTAAAACAAAAAAGAGAGAAGAGGAGTTTTGTTTTGGAGTTTTTGCCAAGCAATGCCATAAAAATGCTGACTACTGCAGCTTTAGCATCAATCTAATACATTTATAACATATAAATATGGATGAAATAGTAAAAATTTGATTCGAAATGGAAACAAAAAGAAAACTAAATTGGCCATTCTCACCAAAAATTAGGCGTAAAAGCACCTCTGAAAACGAGAAATTGGCCATTTAATGTGAGATGTCCCTCAAAACCCGTCTGAATTTCCACTTCCATCCATCTGATCACTTGTGCGCCTGGTTCGACAACATTTCTGACATCCTTGTGCTGAAACATGAGTTGCGCCAGAGATATTTACAAGCCTGAATATAGGTTCGAACTAACTGGTATGAGCTGTAAATTCCTTAAATTGCGACGTCCTCGGCTCGTCTCAAGGTGGAAGGTTTTCTCGTGCGAGCAAAAAAACCATCATCTCTGGACCGGACTGACCCCAATTAAGTCCAGTCTGCACTATTTCTCTGCCCCGATTCTTCTCCCACTTTTTCAAAGAGTGCTGGGTTCTTCAACATTCAGCTGATACGACAGCTTGATTAATTGGATCCTGAGGTTTTGAGGTCGGCCACCACCCAACGCAGGAAACCCCTTACGTTGGAAAGAATGCACCGAGTGGTCGCCTTTTGCTTGTTTGATCTTTTGTACTTCGATTTTAGGGATAAAGAAGTGCACACACAGGTGTATTTGCAGATTGTAACGTTCTTGATTTCTTCTTTCTTCAGGGCTACACGAAAATTAACGCCTTCAACTGGTCCAAGATTCGCAAACTCAGCTTCAAGCGCAAAAGGTTCCTGATCAAGCTGCGAGCCGACCCCGCTGTAAGTCCACCTCACCTCGTTATCAGTTAATTCACTCATTGGTGTTTTGTCATTGGCCACTGTGGGCTCATTTTTCACTGCAGATAAATTTCTTCCGACAAAAGTTGGACCAAACAACAACCTGGAATCAACATGTACAACGTTTATCCAAGTTCCCACAAGTGTTACGAAGACTGGGAACTAAAATGTTGACTCCAAATTCTAGAGATTATTTTTTTCTATTAATAATTTGCTTCCGTACTTATCTGCTGTGTCTCAACCCAGTTCAGCTGAGTCACTTCATGGCTTCATGGTTGTGTGAGGAGCGCCAGACTTTTTACTTTTGTCCAGAATGTGGTTAGAACAGGGCAGAAATTTAAATGAGACATGCAGAATAAGAAATATTCATCATGTCATCGATGAGCAGCACATAGAGTGTTGAAAATCTGTCAAGTCTTTCTGTTTTGGCAGTTTGTGGCACCAATAAATGGTGTCATTTTGGGGATTTTAAAAAACATAACAACCCTGCCAGTGGGTTTCAGGTTCCAGTGGGTATGTAAAGAACTTCAGGGTACATTTTTAATAGTTTTATATTGATTTTAAGGGTTTTACTTTGGCTAAAGTGACCCAAATCCATTTTTTTTGCCCCTATGCGACCTGTATCTGATCTTTTCATGACAGTCTGATTTTTTTTAAGGCCACTTGGATATGTGGTCCTAACTCCAGTCGGTATCTGATCTGTTCGGTGCAGTCGGGCGGGCATTATGGCGTTACAGCCACTTGTATGTTTTTTAAAATTGCCGCTCTCGCCTTCCTATAGCACGTTGCTAATGTCAATTCTGTCACACTTCCTGTTTAATGCGGCTTCTCTTTCTAGCAAACCATTTGCAGGACGAAGGTCCAGCTCCAGAATGTATTTTTGCGAGCTAGACCATGTGCAGGCGTCTCTTTCTTTACTGTCTTTGTCTCACTTCTTGGCCTCGTCACTCCGTCCTCCAGCAGAACGCCCATCACGACACGCTGGAGTTCGCCATGGCCAGCAGGGATTGCTGTAAGATCTTCTGGAAGATCTGCGTCGAGTACCACGCCTTCTTCAGGCTCTTCGAGGAGCCCAAGCCCAAACCCAAGCCCATCCTGTTCACCAGAGGGTCCTCGTTCCGGTTCAGGTGAGGATAAAGACAGAAACGGAAGGAAAGGAAACACCTGCGTTCATCTTTTCTTTGTTTAATATGCTTTTTTTTCTCTGCTTGCACCTGCAGCGGTCGAACCCAGAAGCAGATCATTGATTACGTGAAAGACTCTGAGCTCAAGAAGGTTCCCTTTGAAAGGTTAGCTTCATGATCCATAGCAGTTACTGTTGTAGTAAGGGCTCATAACAGTAATCAGATTCCTCCATTAGCTGATCAGCTGCACATGGTTTGAGCTCATCTCTGCTCTTTACAGGAAGCACAGTAAGATCCTGTCCAGCAGCAGCATGTCTCCGCAGTCGTCCTCCTTCAGATCGCAAGTGCCAAGAGAGGTAAACGCACACTTATCCAGACTGCGACCTTCGTTCACCTACGTTCTTGTGTTTTTCTCAGAACCTGACTGCATATTTACAGGCCCTTTGTTGTTTATTACCCCTCGGTGTCTTTCTGGAGCTGCTGAGTACAAAGCGGTTGTTGTGCCGAGCAGCTTTCACGGGGAGTGAATGTGTTCGATTGTGTGCTTTCTCTGAGGCCGTCGATGCAAATCGCTGCTTATTGCAGGTCATTAATTCGCTTTAACCCTCCGAACCTCAAACAGGTTCTGGGCGTCTTTTGCTCCACATTTTTCCTCACCAGGAGGTCCATTCTTTACCGCAATATAAAGTCCTGCACCTCTACAAAAACAACTCGGAATCAAAATTCACATAATTTTTTCCAACTGCTAAAAAAACTGAATATCGACATCGGTGATATCGGTTATTGACGATATCAGAAATCTTAATATCCGATATCGGTATGAGCCAGAAATTTTGATATCGTGCATCACTATTTAAAACCTATTGGCTCTTTGGTTTTTTACAGATTCTGACTCTGATAAATGATGTAATTTCGTTGCTTTTTTTTAAAGATAGCATTCATTTCATACTCATCGGTGGGTTTAAAAGGTAAAGAAGCCCAATTAAACTAAAATTCTCCCCTTCTCTCCACCTCAACCCCACCACTCTTTCTTATTTCCAGAGTGCCATGTCGGTCCAGATAGCAGACCAGCCCGACTCGGCTAGACTGGTCCATCAAGCTGAACTTAATGGTTCAGAGGAGCCACCGGCGGTCGCACATCCCACCAACGGTTTCCACGACATATCGGCGGCACCCAGCTCAGACCCAACTCAGCCCCGACAGAACCACCACCACGGCATGGACCCGCAGCTCCTCAACCCAGGTCCATCCTGCAGGGCAAACAAAGGCAGCAGCTCCTCTATTCCTTATATAGACTGCAGCGACATAGACAGTGAATGTGACGTGACAAAGAACAACAGGGCTACCAGGGGCCACAGCAATGCAAATGACAGCAATGAGGATGAGCCTTGTGTGTTAAATAGGCACAGGGGTAGCGTTGGTCGCAGCGGAGGGCAAGCTGGGAGTCTGTTTGGGGTTGTGAACGGGTTCTACCACACCAACCACCAGGGAGTGATGCAGCAGGGTAATAGAAACGCGGTAGATCAGTCCCCGGTGTCCAACAAGTTTAGCCACGAGCTAACAGATGAGGAGATTTTGTCAAACGGAGGCTCTTTTCACGGCCGCGTCCCGCTTCACAGCACGCTGCTGGATGAGATCTTTCAGGGTCGAGACAAGCGAGGCGTGCCGTTAGGGCGACCGTTGGGAAGCGGGACTCGGAGTCAGTGCTCCAGCCCGGTGATCAGCAGCTTCCACCACCGCACGAGCTCGCTGAGCCACGCCGAGATGACAAACGGTCACGGTCAGCCGCGCTCGACCTCGCGATGGGACGACGGCGGGCATTATTTCACTAAACGTCCCGGAGCAACTCCCGTCGAAGCTCCCGCTGTCCCGCCGCCATCCCATCCGCCGAACCACTACGGCAGCTACTCCCCGATCACCTCAAACCGCACGCCGCCGCCGCATCTGGCCAAACCGTACAACAACAACAACATGAGGAACCGCTCCGATACCGATCCGTTCATTCTCAGTCAGCTGACCTCCACCCCCATCCACCACCATGACCCGTACCGCTCCGGGTTGCACGGCCAAGCGCCTTGTTCCGCCCCGATGGAGCGAAGAATGATCATAACCAACGGCAATCACGGGAACCTCATGGTTCCGGGTCAGGCGCGGTCCAATACGGTGCAGCGGTTGTTTGGGCGTCAGGGCAAACCCGGCAGCAACCCGCCGCGTAACAACCACAACAATCTCAACCAGCCGGTCCAAATGATCGACGGTTCTACCAGCAGCGGCACCGACACCAGCGACACGGAGTCGGACACCGGTAGCAGCGCGTACAGCCAGCCGCTGATGTACGGCAACCCGGCCGCCGTGAGCTCCATGAATTCGGTTAACTCGAACGGCCTGAACTCGTCCCCGCTGCCCCGCAACAAGTACTCCTTCGGGAGTCTGCAGCTGGAGGAGGCCGACGACGGCGAGGGCGAGGAGGAGGAAGGCTGCTACCGCTTTAACGAGGAAGACATAGGCGGTCGAGTTTTTAGCTGTTGAGCTTCGAATTAGCAGTTACGATGCACAATACATGAATACAATCCTCTTGTTCATTTAGAATATTACGGATAAACTGACTAACCGTTTGAAGCCAGTTTTGTCTGCTGAGATAATTCTCTAATCTTTACGTTAATGAAGAACCATTATTATTTGAATACAAGAAGTACCTTTCGGTGATCTGATAGTATAGATCTACTTCACTTTTATACACTTTACACAAAGGTTCTAACGTATTTTTTGAGGTCTAGAAATAGAGACGTGAAGTCCTGCCTCTTCCGGTTTGCCCCATGTGACTGTATCTCTGAAAAAGTACAAGTACAAGGCAAGAGACCCCATCTATCCTTCAGTTTAAAAGATATATTTGCAAGTCAAGAGAGTTGCCGAATGTCATGAAGACTGCTCAGTGAACTACGTCTTTCGTCTGGCGTCATATCAGTCACTAGCAATGTTTCGCTTTGTTCTTTTAGACGAAGGGCAATAGTCTTAAGGAAGGTAGTGCCACAAGTAAGACCATGTTGACGGCTACGTGAACGCGGCAAACCTATCTGTCTGTATGATGTCCACAACAGGTGAACAGTGCACTGGATTTCTGGAGAAACTTTCGGATTTGTTTGAGCACCGTCTACCAAACAAATCAAAGTCCAGCAGCGACTACTTACAATCATTAGTTATAAAGGTGTGGATGACGGAGACTCACCTTTTTCAACTTGCGAAATCATCTTTAAATTGTCATACATGCGTCATTTATGGCACCATTCACGACGACTTTACGTATTTTTCGTAGGTGGTCCGCTGGAAGAGGCGTGGCTTCACCTCTCCGTAGACGTTTTTGAAAAAAACTGATTTTTTTTAAATGTTGGAACAGAAATATCTTCCCTACTTTTAGATAAATCAACTATAATCTCTGATTGTAGTCTTTTTGCAAGGCTCTTTGTGAAAATTTATGAAATGAGCGTAGATGTTGTTTGAAGAAAAACCTTCCTTACAATGTGCCATAACTTTAAAATTGTACATTCAGTGTAGATGCATGTGCAGATGAAAAAAAAAAAAATCTAGAGGAACACTTTTACATCTTTTTTGGGAGACCTATTTCGACGGCTCTTCCTTGTTTGTCTACAAAAATCACTGGTTAGCGTTGGATATATTCCATTTAGGAGGAATTCTGTTGATTGTAGCTGAGAAGTGAGAGAAACCTTCTCGTTTGCTGACGAACTGATTGGCGCTGATTGCGACGCTGGTTGGGTCAAGCAGGATCCGCTGCTGTTCGGTAGCATTAAACCCTTTTATGATTGTTTGTAGTGGTAATGTTTCCCCGTTTGTAGTGTTTCTCTAAATCAGACTTTTATGATTATTTGTCTCGTGCAATAGAAGGGCTTTAAGGTTGTAGCTGGAGTTCATGAAGGGATTTAATGGAGAGGGGGATTCGTGAAAGGGGCGTCTTTGGTTGGAATCAGTGAGCTGGGAGATGGTCCCCCTTCTACCTGTACAGTGTATTTGAATGTTCTTGGTAGAGAAAGGCTTGTAGAAAAAAAAAAACTGTGTTTAACGTGAGAGCTGTCGGGATCAGGAGGAAAGCCGGTCTGCCTTTCTCATTCGGCTGACGTCCTTCTCTTCTGAGCACTTTTTAATGCTTCCAGTCGATTCCTGTCCGTCCGTCCGTCCGTCTGTTTGTTTGTTGTGGGCGACTTGCACTGTAATTTGGATGTTTGTGGTAGAGCCTTTTTCTAGTAAATTCTCTTTTTTGTATTTACCCTTAGTGGAGGAATTGGAATAGATTTGCATCAATTAAATCGTTAGGGTCGCGTTCAAACCCTCCCTAACCTTTGTATCTGTATTTTTGATAATAACTGCCTCTCCGACGTTTCTACTGAAGATGTATTTACACTGTATGCGCTCATATTTCTATTGCTTGGGCTTTTTTTTTTTTCTTTCTTTCTGTGGTTCTTTTTTCTTTCTTTCTTTCTTTCTCGGTTTAACACGCACAATAAGCGACAAACAAACAGCCTTCAGTCCTCAAACCATCCATAGCTGTGTGCTTTGCTTGGCTTGGCCCCTGGCATGCACGACAACCACGAAACAAAGGTAACCCGCTGTTATCTTTCACTTTCTTCAGAAGCCGTTTTCTTACCTTGTTCCAGTGATGTTTACCGAAAAGGCTTCACATCCCCGTCTCTGTCATTGGCTGGCTGGCTGGCTGCTCGCTGCAATGCACATGTGTTTTATCTGCAGTTTGAACAAGCTTAACCCTCTGAACCCCAAGACGTTTCTGGGCGTTTTTCTACTGGAATAAAGTGGCCCGAGATATTTTACTACTTCCATTTTTACAACCTCTACAAACTAGGCCTTTTTCGTACAACTCTGGAAAATATTTTGCAGAGTTGTATCCTCTGACAGCTTGCTGAGTACCTGTTCCTCCGTTTTTGAGCCATGCTGCATTTATTTTATTGCTCAAATGTTTTTAATTTTGCCCTTAGTCGCTCTAATTTGTTTCCTCCTATCTGCTTTAAATGCGCCAAAGAGGTGCAAGCATTTTATTTCTGGCAAATTCTTTTAACAAGACATGTAGAACAGAGTGATTTTGCCATTGATGCATTTTCTGACAGGTTCAAAGACCGTCAGAAATGTGAAAATCTGACGGTTCTTTAAGTTTTTCAGGTTTGGGGGGTTCAGAGGGTTAAGAGGATGAAACTGGTGGGTTCTTCTGTTGCACTTCAGTATGGTACTGCTTGGAAAAAAAATGTCTTTACGTCCCAAAAACAAACTCAAGAAAAGCAGAATTCATAATAAAAAAAAGAATACTCAAAATGATTTTGCTTTTGGGGATAAAAGGCATATTATTTTTTTTCCTTACCTTCCCACTAGCAGGACGAATTCTAAGGTTACTGATACTTTTGCTTCCTTCGTCTAAATGAATAAATAAGCACCAAAACGTCACTTTACATCGTGCATATTGAGAGGGGCTTTCTGAAACATTAATGTCAGGGGTTCAAGCTCCAAGGTGACTTAACTGGGACTATATATCATCAAGATTTTATCGCTTTCCAAACGAGCTTCTCTTTCCTCAGAGCTACTGCTTCTTCCTGAAACCAATGTTCACGCTTCTTCACGCTTTGTAAATGCACTGTGTGTGTTTTTCAGCATGTTTTTTTTGGTCGGCTGGGGAGAAAACGAGCGCTGCTCTGGCGCCGTTTCTCACCGTTTTCCTTTTCTCCACTGTGAATGCATGTTAACCAGGCTAAAGAATTCCCTGCTTTTCTGTCATTCGGCTCTGTTGTTGCTCACTTTGTCACTCGGTGTTCCTGTCGTGGGGCTCTAAATGGTTCCAGATGTTTGAGACGTAGCTGGTGCAGTTAACCCAACAACAAAGTGTATCTTTACAGTTTTTTCTGACACAAACTTGTTGGATTTAACAATTTAATGCCTTTTTTTGTTGTCACTGCACCCTCATGATTAATTAACTGCACCGTGTCTTTTTCAAATATTTAAGAACCATTTGTGTTTTCCGCCCCGGGCTTCCTTTCCTCAAGGAACAAACAAGGCCGACTCAACTCCAGCGCTCAGAGAGAGCGAGAAGGCGAAAGTAGACAAGACACAAGTAAAGTTAAGCGTAATGCATAATGTAAGTGCAGAAAAAAAAAAAAGATATCTTCGAGAGTCGAGGCGTTTTATTTTGTACGGCGTGAAAGTTTGAGCATTGTCAGAAGTTGGACACACACACAAACATGAATGCTGGAGTCGAGTCCACCTTGTCTTTCTGTCACCAAGCAGCACTTGCAGTCAGTCACTTCCACTGTTTTGTAATTTTAATGTGCTGTACATACAGTAACAGACTGCTAGATTGTGATTTTATGTTGTAATTTGTATGTTTATGGCGTTAATCAGAGCCGAATTTGCTAGATTTACTTTAAAATGAAAAGTCAAATCAGTTTTTCTGCGATATACGCGCTGTGGTGGTGGATAATCTTGATATGTTCATACTGGGTTGGGAAAATGCACTTTTTTGACTTTTTGTTGAGAGTTGGATGACGAGATTGATGCTACTTTCATATCTATGTGAGGAACAGGAAGCTACAGCTAGCAGCTAATTAGCTTAGCTTAGCAGGAAGCTTGGAAACAGGGGAAACAGCGAGCCTAGCTATGCCAAACACAACAAAATCAACCTGTTTGCACCACATGAGCGTATTATTTTACTTATTTGTATGAAATGTGGATTGCAAAAGCAACAGGTTGTGGTTTTAATAAGATTTTGTGACCTTGGTTGTCATTTGTTAACTTTGGGCAGAGCCAGGCTAGCTGTTCCCGGTCTTAATGCTAAGCTAAGCTAACTGACTTCATGTTTGGCAAACAGATATGAAAGTTAGGTGCGAATATTGACAGTGTTTTCATATCTTTGTGCTAAATATGAAGCTACAGCTAGCAGCTA
The DNA here is from genome assembly GCF_000690725.1 of Stegastes partitus. Taxonomy (NCBI): domain Eukaryota; kingdom Metazoa; phylum Chordata; class Actinopteri; family Pomacentridae; genus Stegastes; species Stegastes partitus. The sequence goes on from NW_007579294.1 coordinate 41,799, forward strand.
CTTAACTTAGCATCACAAAAAGACAAGGAACAGGGGAAAAGCCTAGGCCTGTCTAGAGGCAACAAAATCCACCTGTTAGCAACTTGAAAGCCCATTATTTTACTCCTAGTGTTGTATTTGTTTAATCTATATGCCTTTTGTTAGCTTTGGGCAGAGCCAGGCTAGCTGTTCCTGGTCTTAATGCTAAGCTAAGCTAACCAACTTCATATTTGACACACAGTTATGAAAATTAGACAAGAATATTGATACGATTTTTATATCTTTGTGCTAAATACGAAGCTACAGCTAGCAGCGACTTAGCTTAGCTTTGCAAAAAGACGAGGAACAGGGGGCTAGGCTTGGTCTGTCTAGAGGCAACAAAATCCACCTGTTAGCAACTTGAAAGCCCATTATTTTACTCCTTATGTTGTATTTGTTTAGTCTATACGCCTTTTGTTAGCTTTGGACGGAGTCAGGCTAGCTAGGTGTTTGTGGTCTTAATGCTAAGCTAAGCTAACTAGCAGCATATTCAGCATACAGACATAAAAGTGGTATCAATCTGCTCATCTAACTCTCAGCAAGAAAACAAACCAGCATATTTCCCAGTTTGTGAAACCATTTTCTTAAATTTAGCTGATTTAAATGGTATTTTAGCATCACACCTGTGCTTCTCTTCCTGTTTACATCACACACTTTGACAGACTGACTTCTTTAAAAGGAATAAACCAGCTTTCTGGCTGTTCTTCTAAAACATGGAGATTGGTGGCGGTTTCAGTTTGCATGTCATGTATTTACTTGACTGTCTCTTATGGTGCATGTCGAGGCTGTGAAACTCTAATAAACGCTGAGCATGCAGAGGTCGCACTGCTACCAATCTAGCGGAAGAACTGCCAGGAAGTCTTTCCAAAAACGACATTCAAACGTTTCCCTTAACGCACACTGACCACGAAGTCGAAAGCTGCACTGACTCACTGGTTTTCTCTCGCTCTTGTAACACTTTGTATTCCTGCACATCTGTCCTTCTTCTTTTTTTAATTATTATTTTATTATTTTCACCTTCAAACATCTACTGGATTTTGTTTTTCTTTACTCTTCATCTCTTTAACACTGTAACTGATTGTGTGCACTAGTGTCAATAAAGAACGACTTTGTATGTCCGAAGAAAAGGGACTCGAGAATTTTGTGTAGCGGGTTCGTCGAACTCCCCCCTAGCCCTTTTCCAAACCCACCTACCTCGGCCTGCTTGGACTGTCTTGTGTTGTGGTCGTAGCGTAGTCCGTTTCGTCAAGTGTTGCGCATGAGTCCACCCGTTTCTGTCTGTATTTTCTGTTGCACAGCCTCGATGAGTTTGTCGTTTCCCTGTTTGTCGTCCTTTTTTTTCCCCCTAGCGTTTGTAGTTCTTAGTAGTTTTCTGTATGGTGGTAAGTTCTTTTGTAGCACCACCACCCCCCCTCACAGATCTGCACTCAGTGGTTGCCATGGTTTTACCCATGATCCAGTTTGGTGTATAGCAGTGGACTCTTTGGAAACTTTGGGCAAGTATACAGTCGCAACCATGTAGTTAACGTCTGTAGTGACTTTAGCTGTAGTGCTTTTTAATTCTTCTGTTTGGATGATTTTCAGACCAGACTCCTGTTAGAAAGCAGCTGATTTTAGGTGCCACCTCTGTAGACGATCATCACACCTACTTCTAAACGAGACATTTTTATTAAGCACAACAGCAGTATTTGTCTTGTTACTAACACTTTTTAATATAGCTCCTTACTAACAATCTACTCAACTTTCTTTACTGTTTTCTTTCTCTTTTTTTAAAACTACTACTTTAAAAGTGGATCCAAATAGAAGAAGTAGATGTAGCCTAGTTCAGGAGTGCTTCTGTCATGTCTGCCGGAACATGACAGCTGCTAAATTTGGGTCATGGCTTCACCGTGAAATTCACTGCCATACAGGTCGGTTAGAGGAACTATTTGGGGAATTGCTTCTACACTCTAAAAATAAAAATGCATCTATAAACCTTTTCCTTCTCTGTCAGAATTAAATGATAAGAAAGACGTGTTGGCAGTGAATTTCACGAGAGCAGCTGAATGGCTTTTTTTTTTTTTCCTATCATGTGTATAGAATTTAATTTAACACCATCCCCTTATCCTCTCCTGCCATCTTCTCTCTTATCTCACTCTTTGTTCTATTCCCGTCCCCGCTTCCCTCCCCTTTTTTCTATTTTCCTATTTCCCCTTCTCCTCTCTCAGGAAGTCCCAGTTCGCAGGACTCTCCGATGGGAAGTCCCCGCGTGGTGGTCAACGGCAACGGCTCGGTGAACGGGGAGGGCGTCGCCGACGTCCTGGGTCCGGGGCAGATCCCCGAGGGTCAGCAGCTATCGCCGCTCACCAGCCCGCTGCTCACTGAAGCTGGATACGTCCGCAACGAGGATGAAGACGAGGCGAGGAGGAAGGTGGGCGTGCAGAGAGGGAGAGGGTGGATGGGAAACATGAATCTTGAAGGTCACTTAGATGTTGCAGTAATAAACTAGAGTTGAGTTGTCTTATTCAACACTGTCGTAACCGATTGGTGCTCAAAGTAACCCT
>NW_007579294.1:45318-73203 GCF_000690725.1 Stegastes partitus
GTGCTGAGGACTGAAGCTGTTTTCTATAGAAGATGAGAACAGTTTGGATCGATCTCATCTTTGTGTTTGTGTCCAGAAGTTTCCCACAGACAAGGCCTACTTCATAGCAAAGGAACTGTTGACCACGGAGCGGACCTACCTCAAAGACCTGCAGGTCATCACAGAGGTGAGCTTTAGTTCTGTACTGCTCTGTGTTTGTGTGTCCTGTCCGCCCTCGTCTAGCCAAACTGTGAAGTCATTCTCATCTGGCTTCGACAGAAATCATAAAGCCATCTGTGTTAAGACCAGGAGCCAGTTTGGCCAAGTCCAATCACACTCCCCGAAGCACACGGCGAGCCAAGGTTGGTCTCTTTAGAGCCTGGTGCCTGGAATAGTGAGTCAAAGCAGGTCGCTTCAAAGCCTGAATTTTGGGAAAGCGAGCTAAAGTTAATCTTTTAAAAGCTCGTGTGTTGGAACAGTGAGTCAGAGGTGGTTTGAGCAGCCAGAGATCTGGAATCAGATATAAATTTGGTGTTTTTTTTATAGCTAAATATTTTAAAAGTTACCCATCTTTAGTTTTAACTATTAATCTAAATCGTGGTTGTTGTCTGTAATCTGACATTAATATTACATTGGAGCTCTGTGCTCCAGTGTTTTGGACTCCAGAAAACGGGCTTTTATGTGCATTTAGTTTGGCCCACAGCTGAACACTGAGGTTCTGAGGGTTTACGAGCATTTTTTTTTTCTGCACAGGCACGATGAGAGATGAAAATGCAGCCTCCAAGTTTTTAACATTCAATGCAACCCATGTGTTGGAGCTCACCTCCTTTTAAAGAGAGCAGACCTGTAGCTTGTTTGCTCTTTTAGCTCCCGGCTCTTTAGTTTACAAGTAAAACCACAGAGGGAAAAAAAACTCAGGCCGCCTTCATAAATACGACGTCTGGATCCCAAATCCCGGGATGAAAGTGCGGCTTAATGCGGGTCAGGCTTTGTCTTTGTGCTTTTATGTGATCCAACTTTACTGTCTGTCTGTTTTTACTGTCTGACAAATGAGGGATAAAACAGCAGCAGGAGGGTAATGAGTGAAGACCACCAGTGTGGGGACGGCAGGTTCCAGCACCTGCCTGCTCCACCTTGGCGTTGAGGAGTCGACCTGTGACCTTGGACGTGGAGGGGAAACATCTCTCTTCAGCCCTTTTCTCGGCTGTTTTCCTCCTCAGCAGTAGTTTCCAGCCTCTTTGATGTGGGAGGAAGGCGTGTGCTGGCGTTCCTTCTTTTCTAACCTCTTAAATATTTTCTTTGGCTGGCACCGCTCAGGCCTGAGATCCAACGCTCGTCTTCCTCTCTCCCATCCAGTCCTTCTGTCAAACAGCTGGACGGCCTCCCGTCTGCACTAGACGCTGTCCTGATCGACTCTGTGGGGGAATCTAACACCTCGGCGTCAGGAGGGCTGCAGTGTGCTCACATCAGACCTCATTTATGTGTGTCAGATGGATTTTGATGCTATTTCAGGTCAAATGACTCATTCTGACCTGCAGACCTCTCATTCAGGAATCCACTGGGATCAAACCAGTAATGTGAATGTGTCACATCGCTGCTTCATCGGTCTGTTAAAGTGGCAGCGTTGTGAATTATTCGTCCTTTACGAGAGATTGAATCACACACCAAGTGGTGTATAAACCATGATCATGTACTGGTTAACAAGAGACTAAATCTGAACTGAGGGCTGACCAAATAACTAAATCTCCAATTACGAGTCTTTAATTACGTCACAAATGCAATTGTTTTGTTGTCCTGCTGCTGTTTGATGCTGCAGGCATTTAACCTTTCAGACCCGAGCTCTTGATACGCATTTTTTATTTGAATAAAAAAGAGAATAAAAAATAGAAAGAAAATAAAAATAGATTAAAATATATATATATATATAATTAAAATGTAACATATATATATATATAAAGCAATAATAAAATACTAAAAATAAAACAATAAAAATAAAAAACAAATTTAAAAAATTAACTACTGTGGTAATATAACCCAAAATGTGATGTCCACACATGTGGACACCAGGTCTTAAGAGATTAAATCCTGTCTCCACATCGAGGTTAATTAATAATTAGAAGCATTTAATTATATTACTGGTTATGTCGTTCTACGTGTGCTGTTTAATCAACTCAGAGGAAATAGTCCTACAGCAACACACGGAACTTGAGCAGATACCGTGGATGAACATTTCAGTTTGTAGCTGAACAGATGTGAAATTGTTGAGCAAAGTTAACGAGGATTAATGAAAGCTGTGCTACGGATGACTAATATTGATGCTGAAATCTGTGGAGCTCGTGCATGTGTTGAAATGATGTGGAAATGTTAAAACCTTGTGTGGTTGCAGCCTTGACAGAAAGACGTTCATTTAGACACAAAGCCAACTCGTTAAGTCGCCGTCTGATTACCTGAAGGAATGCATGTCTTCTGCATGTCGGTGTTTGGAAGTAGTTGCAGTTTTTAGACGTGTAATGTTAAACTTTTAAAGTAGCTGCAGGTTCTGTTATTTATCTAGTTGGATTTATCTTAACCATCATTTCACATCTCCAGAACCCATAAGGATCATCCATACGCTTTCCCCACATGACCACATTTCTAATCAGTGTCCTTCTTTTGCCTCATTGTCAATCCTCCAGTCCTTCCCGAGCGCCGTGGGCAAAGACGAGGCGTTTCCAGAGTCCGTAAAGAGCCTGATCTCGGCCAGCTACGACCCGGTCTACAGCTTCCACCAGGGGTTCCTCAAAGAGACGGAGCAGCGTCTGGCTCAGTGGTCAGTGTCGGCCTGTTCCCATTCACAGAAAAGCTTTAATGGAAACAGAAAAGCCTCGCAGATGTGGGTATTTGGCAAAAATAAAAAATAAAAAAAAGCTGCGGGTCAAATGAACCTTCTGTTCTTTTTTTCGGAGAGAAAAAAAAAAAAACTGGAAAACAAACCATCCAAATGAACTTAATCCAGATGGGAGGAAAAGTTTAGAAAAATGGAAACAGTGAGATTAAACGGTCGGCTTTTACGTGATCGACGCAATTAAGCGGGATGTAAACACAAACGAGCACAGAACAGGAAGTGCAGATTAGTTTTGTTGATGCTAATGCAGACAAAAAAAACATGTTCGGTGGCCCAGATTCGGAGGTGAACCAGAGCGCCAGTGAACTGGTTTGAACTCTGCAGATCAACCCTGACATAAACGGTTCTGTTGATGGAAAACAGCACAACTTTTTTGGAACTTTTGGACCACAAATCAGACCAGAAATCTAAATTAACTCATGTGCGCGACTCAACGTCTTCCCTCCCCCAGTGGGAATCTCCTCGCTGACAGGCAGGAGGACGCGAGATGAATGGGATTGTGGGAACTGAATGAAGAGTTTCCAATCTGGTGTGATAACCTCGGCTCTGCTCTGACACCTACTGGTGGATTAACGTCACTGCACTTAAATAAAAATTCTCTTTTTTTCTCAGGGAGGGCCGGTCCAACGCCCACATTAAAGGAGACTATCAGCGAATCGGTGATGTTCTACTGAAGAACATTCAGGGCCTGAGGGTAAATCTGCTCCTTTTTCTTTTCTTTTGCACTGAAATCCTTCATTTGCAGGATTAAAATAATGAAAGGAAGTCGCTCTCCGTTGCTCATCTGGGTTTCATCTGTGTCTCGTTTTGCATCTGCAGCAGTTGACGGTTCATCTGCAGAAACATTCAGAGTGTCTGGTGGAGCTGGAGCGGGCCTGTAGGTAGGTGGCAAAATGGTGAAAACAGCAAGAAATTGGTTTTATTCACTGTTTTTTTTATTGCAGTTTAAAGTCTTGCACCTCTTTGGAAACAACACAATGACAGCTAGAAACAGAGAAGCTGTAATGCTGCAAATCATAAAAACTAGACAAACAAAAAGTACATTTATTGTAATATTTAGTGCACAAAAATAGAAGAAAATTGGAATCAATGTGTGCAACTTTTTTTTAAAAATTCCTCCAGGCAATACTGAAAAAAAGGTCCTTGCTATTTAACTATGTACATTTTTAAAGTACTTTCTATACTGAGTTGCACCAAACAGTCCCAGAGTTGCTAATAAATTCCCAGTTGCACCAAGGAGCTCAGAATATTTTGTGTTTCTGTACAGAATCAAGTTAAATAATTTGGTTATTTGTTGGCAAACGTGTAGAATAAAGTGATTTTTTTTATGAATCAAAAACAAGACAGGTTTGGAGCATGTTGGACAAATGGGTTGCGCACATAAAAATTAAATTTAATTTTGTGTTTGCAAAGTCAAAGAGAATGTAATGGTCGCCCCCTAATGTTCTGATAGACCTCCCGTTTTTCTTTATTTTTAATTTTTAAAAATGTATTTACTTATTAATTTATGTTTTGTTTAGTTTTTTCTTTCTTTTTCTTCTTATTTTATTTTTTTAAATTTATTTTATTTATTTCTTTTGATGGGAAATAGTTTTTTGATAATGATAATATTGCGCACATGTTGGCACATAAATTGTACCGATCACTAAAAGTTGGTGAAACTAATAAATAAAGAATTTTTTAAAAATTAAGAAGAAGAAAGTGATTTTGATTTTAAATCTAGCGATTTTAAGCTCACATTTAGTTAATTTCCTTTACGGAACGACTCATCACAGACAAGTAGTTCGAGGACAGTCGGAAAGTTGAAAATCAAAGCATTTTTTCTGTTTTTACAGTTTCTGACGATGACAAATGCTGCAATTTTTAGGCATTTTTTTCTTTTTTTTTAAAAGACAACATGCCTTTCAAACCTGCTCGTGGGTTAGGGATTCAGAAAGTTAAAACTGAAACGTGATGTGAAGAAGAGACGGAGTGAAAATACAACCAATTAAGCAAAATCTACTACATCAGGGTTTCAACAGATATATGTCACATGTACAAATAACTTATGCATGAGGAACAAATCTCAGCAGTTCAGTCAGAAATAAACGAACCCTTGGCCTGTCCGTCCTCAGGTCCAGTCGGAAGGTGGAGTCTCTGTGCCGGGACTTCGAGCAGCAGCGGGTTTGCTACCTTCCCCTCAACATCTTCCTCCTGAGGCCGCTCCACCGCCTGCTGCACTACAAGCTCATCCTGGAGAGGCTCTGCAAGCACTACCCGCCCACCCACGACGACTTCAGGGACAGCAGAGGTGCGCTTGTGGCCCCGTGTCCACCTTCCTTCGTGTATATTTAGATTTTCATTTATGAAAACCGTCCTTTTCATCTTCCTCCAGCCGCCCTGGCCGACATCTCCGAGATGGTGCTGCAGCTTCAGGGCACCATGATGAAGATGGAGAACTTCCAGAAGCTGTTGGAGCTGAAGAAAGATCTGACCGGCATCGACAACTTAGTCACTCCTGGAAGGGTCAGACTCTCCTTTGACTCATCCTTGAGTCCAGCTTTCTTTCTCTGTGTTGTTTTGACTTCATTTGAACTGTTTTCTGTCTGGCAGGAGTTCATCCGGCTCGGCTGCCTCAGCAAGCTGTCGGGGAAGGGCCTTCAGCAGAGGATGTTCTTCCTGGTAGGACCTTCTCGTCTGCGAAGAAAACAAAGCGCCGAGGATTTCTAAATCACATCCCTCACTGTCTTTTTTTGTTGTGTGTTACTTCTTCTTCCAGTTCAGCGACTCCTTGGTGTACACCAGTCGAGGGATGACCCCGTCCAACCAGTTCAAGGTCCACGGACAGCTGCCCCTCTACGGCATGACGGTGCATCATCATACCTTTTGTTTTTGCAAGATTAACCAGCACAAAAATTTAGCTAGCAGCGTTTTACACTGACTCAAACTCTGGAAAGCTGGGGTTTATAGGTACTGATTTGCTAATTTTGCTAATTATGCGCCTTTTCCTGCAGATCAGAGAAAGCGAGGAGGAGTGGGGGGTCCCTCATTCGTTCACCTTGTTCGGCCAGCGCCAGTCGGTGGTGGTGGCGGCCAGGTACGTATTAACACACATCAGATTTCATCCGTAAAAGGGGGAAAATAAAGGCCTTGAATCCTTAAAAAATGTGTGGGGAACAAAGAAAGCTGCATTATGAATGGAAGCCGGGTGCTTCTAAGAATAACAGTTTTAAAGATTAATGCGGGTCAGCCTCATTAAAAATGGATTTCTTCTCCGCAGGACCTCTGCCACAGTTTGATTGTCCTCGAATTAAGTCGGACTGGGCGACCTATTTTCCATTCAGTGTGGATTGCATAATGCAGACTCCATTATACGGGCTGTGCTGATTGACTTCACTGGGGGTTAGCTGGAGTTGCTCTCGTAGAGTTCTCCAACAAACGAAAGAGAAATAAGGTGGAAAAAAATAAGTAAAATATATTATAAAATGTCAAAAGCAGACGGACCAATTATGTTGCTTTAGAGGCTCGTTTTAAGGTTTGGTGCCCGGTATTACCTCCATGTTTCAGCTTTGTTTTTTGCGATCCAACTTCCTTCATCAGCCAAAAGACACGTTGCTGGATCACAGTGAACAGCAGTTTGGAAACAGGAGGTTTAAAAAGTTTTTTAAAAAGTAAAACACTTTATCTTGTGTGCAGTCGAACAGGGTGAAACACTATGATGCAAAATTTGTCCTACCTCGGTTCACTTTCCCTGTTTCTTTGAGCGGATGTTTGGCTCGTCAGTTTCAGCTGATATGATCTGTCGTCTCTTTCTCGTTTCCAGCTGTGCGTCAGAGATGGAGCGCTGGGTGGAGGACATCAGGATGGCCATTGACCTGGCGGAGCAGAGCAGCAGCCCCTCCACCGATCTGCTCTCCACCAGCCTCTCCGACAACAGTGAGTGTTTCCTCTGTTTCCTTGCTTTGCTCGCTTCAACTTTCCCTCCGTTTGAACCAATAAACCCAAACATCGCTTCATCACCAAGTGTTGGCAGGACTCTGTGAACCAGAAAAATAAATGAGGGTTAGCCTGGATGCTGGGCTTCTATTCCCGGCTCTCTTTCTTCTCCTTTTCCCCTGCAAAAAAACAAAGGTCCTAAAAATCTTTAGTTAAGTCATGAGCACTGTTGACACATTTGCTTCTCTCGACAAAATCCCTGAGTTTAACCCCTCTGAACCCAGTTTCTGGGTGTCATTTGCTCTATTTGTTCCTGCATTTTTACTCACTGTTGGCTCATTTTTTCCGGCAATATAAAGTCCTGCACCTCTGTGGAAACAGAACAACCAGGACTACAAGTAGAAAGAACTCAGAAACGTCCTCGGTACAGTACGACACAGTTAGAATGTCATAAAAAGAAAGTATTTCTTTAACCTCTCAAGACCCGAGCTCTTGTTTGATATGCATTTTTAAAATTAAAATAAATAAAAAAAATATATAAAGAAAATAAAAATATATTTTTAAAAATATCTAAAAATAAATAAATAAATAAATAAAATAACAGTAGTAAAATAATAATAATAATGCTAAATAAAATAGAATAAAATAGAATAAAATAATTAACTACTGTGGTCAGGTAATGTCCACACATAAGAGGTCAAAAAGGATTTTTTGGGATTATTTATTCTGCAAGATTTCCAAACCTGGAATCAACATGTACACAAGAAAAAGACTGCCCTACATACTATAAATATTTTCCTATTTGCATTTGTACAACCTCTACAAACTCTTTTTTTCACACCACTCTGCACAATAAGTCAAGAAAGATGTTTTACCTCAATCTCTCTGATTTGTTTCCATACTTATTGATATTTCACTGTATTAATTTGAATGTTTTCCTACTCATCTAACAATTCGTCTCGAAATGACCGACATTGACACCTTTTTTTAAAATTGCGAAATCCCTCCTACGACTTCCTGTACCCTCCAGAATAAGAGCAGCGGGTACAATTGGAACGTTAAATCGTAAACATGTTCCTGTGACGTTCGTTCATCTCCACAAATCTGGAATGTTTCCAATTTTTAAATCAAATGTCACCATTTTTAAAGCGAGATTTGGTTCCTGGTGAAACAACACATCACACGATGAGTTCAAAGACTGTCTGAAAGTTTAAAATCCATTTATTATTCCAGTCTTTACACTTTCTGGCTTTTGAAATAGAAACCCTGTGGCAGCTTTAGGGTTCACGTGACACAATGGCTTCAGCTGGGACCTTCTGTTCTGTCTTCCCTGATATTCCATCAATAAGGTCTTTCTCTAAGGGAAACAGACCAGCGCATACCTATATTCCTCCCGCAGACGTGGACGACGCCTTTCATTCCCTCTCTTCTTCAGGCGGCGGCTTTCAGCAGCTCATGAATAATCTCTCTGGACTGTCCCAGCTGGTCTTTCATCATATTTTTAATGTCACCTGATATATGTAGGTCCGGTCCCCCAGCTGTCGCCTCTCTTTTCTCGTCGCCTTTCCGCTCATTCTTCATCTTAAATACCTGTCACGCCGTTCAATGAGGCCTCCACCCGGTGACCTTTCGCTTTGACGTCTTCATTATCTCTCACATTTTTTAACTGGAACGCTTAAAGAGTATTTCCTTACAAGTGACAACAAAAGAGTTTCGGCTCCGCTCTTTGTTCTGAGCTTTCTATGTGTGCTTTACATGCTGGGATTTTGTGACTAAATAGTGCAGCCGGACCAAAAAAACAAAGCATGCCAAAGATGTTCCCCCCCACCTGCAACCTGTCATGTGCAATAAAACCGTCCTCAGGATGCTGCAGAGCTCGTTTCTTTATGAGACAACCAGCTTTGCAACAATCGCAGTTGTGCTTTTACCTGTTTGTCACTTCAGGCTGATGGAAGTACAGCTTTAGCTTTTTTTGCTGCAAATTTGGAGCGTAAAGATTCAAGACTACAGAGAAATATTACCATCCTAAGTGTTTGTTAGGACGTAGCAAACCACAGAGCTAACTCGTATTCCTTATTTTGCTGTTGTTACGATTTTAGCGCCAAAACCACAAGAATGCAAAACACTGCTGCTGAATACAGGTTCTGTGATGAGCGTGTTGGCCACACCTCCCCACTCCTTCCAGTTTCATTTACAACCACGAGAGCAAAAAGAAGTAACCCTTTCCTTCCTTCCAGTGTTGTCTCGCTGTTTGCTCCGTTCCATGTGTTTCTGTTTCCACGAACCGGGGCACAACAAACGCGACACAAACAAGAGCCTCAGAACGGCAGAAAAAACTCTCTGATATTTAAAGAGTTTATTAGATAAATAGCATAGATATAATTCACCTGCTGTTTTGATGTCGGCCCAACAAAGGAAGGGACTAACGTGTACCAACATGCAAACACAACTGAACCGACCGGCACAACAACAAAGAAACTCACATTACAACACACACACACAGAGGAAGTCTTCACTACATCTTTACATATCAGATATTAATCTTACATTTCTGCTCAACATCTTGCATATTGCACCTTGAGACCCAATAAGATATTTTCCACCAACACAAACCCTGAGAAAATCTTCTGTTGCATCATTATATTTGTCCCTCTAAACCCAAGCAAGATCCTTGAACTACTCGTAGGTTTGTTGGGGAGGAATTACGCTAAGCTTAAAATCACCAGAATGGCTTTGAAATAAACCCTTTACTGTAGCTAGATGATAAAAAATGAAACTTCTGTGGGGTCACCGTGAAGTGAATAGTGACTCAACAGTTGCTTGGCAAAAATTCTGAGAGTTTTCAGCTGAACTGCAGACAGTGTAGAAACGAACAGAGAAAAATCTAAGCAGTAGAAGATCTGTAGTCTGTAGAGTCACCATTTTATTTCCAGGGGACTCCATCTATCCATCCATCCATCCATCATGGCGAGTAAAAACGTGGCGGTTGCCAAAACAAACATGCAAAAGGTTAAAATGCATGTTTAACTTGTACAAAAACAACTGTACCAAAATGGTAAAGCAGTACTACAGGCCTGTGGTTGATCTAGAAAAAGAAATCTTGCTCTTAGTTTTGTTTTTGGCCATCTTTAGGTCATCAAAAAGAACCCCAAAAACCAATAATGTTCCATGTTCCCATTGAAAACGACGAAAGAAACTAATTTTCTGCACCATTACATGGGCATTAAACACATTTTCGACATGAAAACAAAATAAATGTTCAAATACCAACTCCTAGCCGTGCACATAAATAATCTTTCTCCTAGAAGGTGAATGTTGATGTATGTATGATTACAATCAGTTGCATAAGAGCAAAGTTTTCCTCATGTAGACATGATCTGAAGGCTGAGTCATGACAAATGAATCACTGTATGGAGTTATATTGCACTTCCTCCCTCTAACCATCCTGTCTATCCTCCCCAGAGCTCTCTGAGGACGGCGGCGGCGAGCAGGAGTCGGAGGAGGAGCTCTGCGGCTCGCGTTCGTCTCTAGAGCGCCAGGGTCACCGCGGCAACACCACCGTGCACGTGTGCTGGCACCGCAACACCAGCGTCTCCATGGTGGACTTCAGCGTTGCCGTGGAGGTACCACACTGTGTTTCCTCACTGCCTCCTCTCCACAAACATCACACTCCTGTTGTTTGTTGCTCTCTGGTCTGTTGTTATTGTTGTTGTTGTTGTCCGTCCCGCCGTCCTTCCTTCTCACGTCTCTGCTTTTGTCTTTCGCCCCGTCTGTCTCCTCCATCTTTGCCTCCGTTTGGTTTTTTTCCGTCCACTCTGACGGTGCTAGAGGCCAGTAGTGAGTTGATGAGGCCCCTCAGCAGACTTCAGGGGGCCCCGACTCTCTCTCCAACAAACAGCCTGTCCTTTAGTGACACCTGCTGGAGTGGAGAGGTACTGCAACTCCCCAGAATGTATTGATCCATACAAGGGGTATCATGAACCCTCTAAAAAAAAACAGTTTTGTCAAAGAATCACACACTATCTTAGTCATTTTTTGCTCTTTCCTTCTAACTAAAGAGCGTAACTGGAGATGGAACCTGACAGATGTATGTTTCCCATCCTTTTCCCTCCGTTTTAACATCCTAGTCAGGCGTCTTTTATCGAACCAATCTCCTCTTTGTGTTTGCAGAACCAGCTCTCGGGAAACCTGCTGAGAAAGTTCAAGAACAGCAACGGCTGGCAGAAGCTCTGGGTGGTGTTCACCAACTTCAGCCTCTTCTTCTACAAGTCGCACCAGGTCAGAGATGAAGGGATGGTCTCTGTTCAAATGCGCTTTGATGTCTGTTCGGTTCAGTTTTGTAAGTTTTCCGGCTCGTCTTTCCGCAGGACGACTACCCTCTGGCCAGCCTCCCTCTGCTCGGCTACTCCGTCACCGTCCCATCGGAGTCGGAAAACATCCACAAGGATTACGTCTTCAAGCTCCACTTCAAATCCCACGTCTACTATTTCAGATCAGAAAGCGAGTACACCTTTGAACGGTGGGTTTTCACCAAGGGGCCGTTGCACAAGTTCACACCTGAGCATCTCATATTTGATTTAGTTTTTTTCAGTGCATGTTATTAAGTAAAACATATGTAGGATAAAACAATCTGAATATAAAATACAAAAATATATAAAAACAACTGGGATATTGCGTTCAGGAAGAATGATTAATGGGAATTTGTGGCGTTCAGGGCAATGACTCTTGGGTAGAAGCTGTTCTTTAGTCTGTTTGCCCTGGCAGGAGTTTGACAAGGTCGTGGCCGTGGTGTGAGAGATCCCTGACTTTGCAGGGCTTTTGTGTGAATTTAAACCAATCCGCGTCCTTGAAAGTCCACCAGCCGTCCTGGATGTTCTGCTCTTATTTACACTCTGTATAGTCGGTGCGTTGCATAAGTTTCTGTCCAAAATCTGCACCAGCACGACATTTTTGTGCAACTTTATGACTTGTGCACTTAAAAACGCGTCTTCAGCTGCTGCTGCTGAATGAGTTTTAGTTGGGTTTGACTCCATCGATGGCCTTTTGCATGACAACAGCAGCGGCTGTTCCTCTAGAGCTAAAATCTGGATCACGAGGAGCATCTTTGCTTTCTGTTATTTCAAGAAAACAAGGATGGTTGTGTGCATGAGCTCTGCGAGTAATGAGATGTTGATGGGACGACGAGGATGCTGCTTGTATCGCGGCATGGGCTTGTAAACATTTTGAATCAGATCTCCTGTTTCAGACGTCCACAAGATGTTCAGTTGCAGCCATAAAACCCAGTAATAGAAGCATCTGTACTCCAGCTAGTCTTATGTTCTCATGTAGCAGAAGTTCTTGGTCGGGAGGTTCTGGCACCGTGTAGTTCCTATCGCACCTCCTCTTTTTGCATTCTTCATATGGGATGGAAATGAAGTGGTTCAGCATGTTGATCAAGGTCTGTAGGGGTAAAGCAGGAAGCCCTCCACAGTAAGGATGTGAGTCTCCTCCTCCTTGTGGTCGGACTTCGGGGCGATCTCGGTGTCCAGGGTGTGCACCGGGTTCTCCAGCCATGCGTAGATCGTACCCATCATGGCATCCATGTCCAGAGCAGTAGTGACATCGTACTGCTTAAAGCCATCTTCACCAAATTCCATCTGGTCTTGGGACTTGGAGAAGTCGTCCTGATGGACCACACAGGGCAGGTTCTTGATCAGTCGGTCGGTGGGGGTGGGTTTCCCTCTGTTTGTTACACCGCCGATGACGTACTTGATGTTCTCGCGAAAGGTAAAAACAAAACCAGGTCGGAAGTGATCAGACATGGAAGAAAGCTGAAAAGAGAAGGCTGCAACAGGAAACGAGTTAGTGAAAAGCAGAAGAGGAGCTGCCTTCTACCAAGAGAGGACCTCGCTTGGCTGTCGCTGCCACACACTACAGCTAACATCCAACATGATCTTTAACACTGTCAATTGTCTGACTGAACTCTTTTTCTCATTTCCAGGTGGATGGAGGTGATCCGAAGCGCCACCTGCTCCGCCAGCCGCTCGCTGCCCGCCACCAGGAAAGACCTTTACTGACGAAAAGACTCGCTGCGCCCACAGGAAGCGGCGGCCGCTCCGGCAGACACTAATTAATACCTCTGACTGGCTGATTCGCACTCGTTCCACTCAGAGGTCCTCCCACTCCGCCTCCTCCTCCACCCTCCCTCTGATTACACACTTTCCACACCACTAGATTAGAGCCGAGCCGTCGCGTCATTATTGTGTTCGGTGCCAAACTGGAAGCACAGAATCTCGGTGTTTTATTTCCTTCACAAGTGTCGTTCACATGCACACGCCCACCGGACCACAGCTTCATATACGGAGGGCTTTTATTTTTATCATAAAGAGTTTGTGCACCATGTTGCTCACCTTTCTATATGTGTGCATGTGGACACACTTTTTTAAAACCATCGGTGTCACAGTCTCGACATAGTTTGATGATTTGAACACAGAAATCATCTTTTCCTTTTTTGTAAGGCGACTTTGTTTTGTACAGTCCTTTGATACACTGTGAAATGTTCTTCTCAATCATTTTTTCTTTGTCGTTGTTGTTTTTCTTCTCGTCTTGTTTAAGAGGACAGAGCTGATTTTGAACCTGCTTCCAAAGCCAACTGAGATTTTTTGCTGGTCGATCGCCAACTTACCTTCTCTTCAGTATTCCTCCAGCTTTCTGGATTTTACTCTTTTGAATAAAGATGAGACAAAGATGTGTTCATATGAAAAAAAAAGAAAAAGACGTTATTTAGAAATGTGTCTGTTTATTTGATGGTGTTGTTTTTTGTTTTTTATGTCTACTTGCTTTTTAACCGTGAATCATGGCCACTGGTTTTAGATTTTATAGTTTGAATTAATGGACATTACTGTGTAGAAATCTTTTTGGGGTAAATTCTTGTAAAGGAAAAATGAGTTCATTTAGTTTAATTGACCATGATTCAGTGTTGAAAAGCAATAACAGGGGAAAACTTCCAAAAGGCTTAAATATTTTTTGTTAAATTAACGGCCATATGTACATCTGTTGAGCCAAAAAACAGAAATAGAATCATTGCTATGAATTTAACTCACAAGTTTAAAAATTAAAAGTTCACTTTGCTATTTTTTAAACTACAAAATACAAGTTTACCTGGTTAGTTTGAACGTAAAGGTCATGATCCTACAAAATTAAATAAAATACAAACTTTACAATTAAGACCCTACATTATTTATTACCCAAATTAACCTGAATCATCTAAATATTAAAGTTAAATTAAATATTAAGCACTCTACCATATTTTTTCATTATACAAATTGTATATATAAAAATAAATTGTATGGGGAATATTACATAAAATACTAATTACGAATAAAGTATTATTAGGACCAGACAATATTTAAAATATGAATTTACCTGAGAACTTCAATGTAGATTTTTTTTATTTAGGAAATGTGTCTAATTTAAATATTAACATTAAGACTCTACACTATTAAAGAAAGTACAGATTTAACTGGTTAATGAAATGTTAACGTTACCATCCGACAATAATATTTATTATGTATATTTACCTCATTTACATAAAATGGTCGACAATGTTTTTGACATAAATGGGTCCTGAGTAATTTAAATATTATTGTTTAAGCCCGACAATAATATTTATTATGTAGATTTAATAATTTAAACAGATTCAACTGTACAATGTTATACAAAACACAAATGTACCTAACTAAAATATTAGCATTAAGACCACATGATATTATTTATTAGGTAAATTTATTTGACAAGCTTAAATCTGAAGGAATACAAATATTAAGGTTTAGATTTTGTTGAACACAAGCTCCTAAGAAAGATGATTTTTTTTTTTTTAAAAACTATTGAGGAAAAATCTGAATATGTTTGACGGTGAAGCTTGAATTTGGTAAAATAACTTTGAAAAACCTCCAAAAGAAACTTCAACAAGCTTTTATTTTGTTTTATTCATCTGGAATGCTTTGCTCAGAGCCACGTCTCTCCATTTGTGTCCAGCAAAAAGTCACACTCACAGGTATGAACAACAGAAACAACCTCAGTTCAAGGCTGCAGACGATTCAATGACAAAATTCAACCAGAAACAGAAGGAAAACCCTTTATGTCTGTCTTCATGTGTGCATGAAGTGATTGTCATAATTCATATTTTGAGATTTAAAATAAAAAAACAGTGGGAGGGTTATTGCATCACGGAGTAGAATTGGAGCCGTTTTTCAAAATAAAAGCCTCCTCCTTCATTTAAACACTACAGCAAGCACCAAAACTCCACTTATTAATGTTTAGCTGTCACACAGGTGGTGTAAACACGGATATATGCCTCTGAGATTAGCATAAACTAGTAAACGGGGACATTTTGGTGGTGTAAACACAGATATATGCCTCTGACATGAGCATAAACTAGTAAACAGGAACATTTTGGTGGGGTAATCACAGATATATGCCTCTAACATGAGCATAAACTAGTAAACGGGGACATTTTGGTGGTGTAATCACAGATATATGCCTCTGAGATGAGCATAAACTAGTAAACAGGGACATTTTTAACGATACAGCTCATATTTGTGGGATTTACACGAATAAAAAAAAGCCCTCTAGATTCATTTTAATACTTCCTTGTTGATCTTAAGTCAAAAATAAAGACAATCTGCACCCTGATCTGTACTGGAGCTGAGGAATGCTACAGGAACCAGGATTGTTTTGATGTATGCTCCACCGTAAACGTTGTTGGGAGGTAGATCACAGCTCCAGCCCAGCGAGCTCCGTCAGTCTCGCTCCTCTCTGTACGTGTACTTGAAGCCGTGATCTCCGAACGCGTCGTAGCTGTCGAAGCACCGCAGCGAGGGCCAGTCCGGCTGATAGGTCGTCGTGTTGTACACGAACGCCTCGGTGATGCTCCCCGGCGACGGCGCCGCCTCCCCACCTCCCACCCACTCCTTGACCTCCAGCTTGACCCCGACCCGCTGGTACATGGTGGGGACGCTCTCGAAGTCGTCCAGGAACTTCAGCATCTGGTCGTCCACTCTGTAGATCTCTCCGTGGACCCTGTGGCCCTGGCCGGGGATGTTGAGCATGAAGGGGATGCCGTACTTGCCGGCGATCACCAGTGGGAACTTCTCGACGGTGAGTGCCGAGCCAAGGAACTCGGACTTCCCGTTGGCGGCGTCCAGCATGCGGAAGTAGTTGGGCTGGCCCTTCTTCAGGGTGCCGTAGACGAAGACGTGAGTCATGAGGATGGAGGACGGCGAACGCACCTGTGGAATAAAGAAAAGAGGATGAGTATTTGGCAGCTTTAACTAAACCATCCATTTTTTGGGGTCATTTTTCAGAATAAAGTCCTCGAAGGAGACCGAACAAGCATGAAGAAGCAGCAAGAACTCAAAAATATTTCCAGTTTTCATTTATTTTTCTAATTAAAAGTCCCAGAAACAACATGTACAGCATTATTCAAGTGCCCACATGACTTATCAATACTGGAAAAATGCTGCCAGACATTCTACTACTTAGATTTTCAATTTAATTCCTTTCAGCTCTGTGCAAACACAGTTCAGGTGAACATCCATGAATTTTTGACACTTGACTGTTCGTCACAGCTGAGTCAATAATGGCTTCACGGTTGCGGCACGAGATGCAGAATTTTTTGTTTTTTTGTTTTAGAATCTGGATAATGAAAAAGATTTATTTTTGGCAAATTTAAAAGTATAAAGTGATTTTTAGTTTTGTTAATTTCCTTCATTTTTTCCCCTCATTTTTAAACTTGTTTTATTTTCTGATTTATATCATCTTTTAACATTTTTTTCTTTCTTTCTTAGAACTGTGACCACATCAGCTGCTACAGAGACAACACCAAACGAAATTTTGTTGTGTTTTGGACCATAAACGTCTTCTTCTTCTGATGTATGATTACTTCAAGGACCGTCGGAAAGTTTGACATCCAACTTCTGCTTTTACATTTTCCGGCTCTGCTAAACAGTGCAGTTTTGGTGATTTGTTTGAGGCCTTTTTAAACCCGGCTGCAGGTTTTGAGGATTAATATCATGAGCTGCAATTTGGCTCATACTGTTTTTATTTGAATCTGATCATCACCTTGTTTTTCAGCCAGGATATTTCCGGAGACTTTGGCCATAGGTGTGCAAAATTAAAGTGCTTTCAGACTGACTGGTGCAGACACACCCTGTAACAGATTTATAGGTATACAATAAAAAAGACAAACTTATAAAATGATAAAGAAGCTAAAAGCAGAAATGTGGATCCAAGTCAGACACTGAGGGGCTTCTGCAAATTCCACCTCATTGCATCTGTGGCAAACTACAGCAGACATGTTTTTCACCCTTATATGTGGTTTTGATTCCCAGGGTTGGCATGCACACTGTGTGGGTGTGTTTCATGTTATCAGCACCTCCCACAGAGATCTCAATAATCACATATCAGTGCTCTTTGAACTTTGTTATTGCAAAATAACATCAGCTCAGTAATTCATTCATTGTGAGGGACTATCAGTGACAAACGCTGTCTTCAGCTCATTGCAGCAGATCGTTCAGGAGAGACATTTGTTTTTTACAGTTATTACAGTAACAAGGCAGCAGAACCAGGCTTCAAAACTTGCTCTGCAGCCACTGAACCCGTCTGATCATGTGTCTGAATTAAACCGACAGGAACACCACAAATGCGAACGAACTTCTGTGCAAGTCCTCGAGCCTGAATCGTTATCAATAAACTGTTCGTTAATAAGTCGCTTTTATTAACGCGTTACTAACCTATTTACAGCGCAGGAGTCTTACCTTGACTGAGGAGCACAGAATCCTCCCGACCGCTGCAGCCGGGGACATCTGACGCATGCGCAGAAAGAGGTAAGCCGAACCCGGAAGTAGCGGATGATGTAAAAAAAAAAAAAAAAGGTTTAAAAAAGTTGTATAACCCAATAAAACCTCACTTAATCGCGTGAGTACATTATGTGAAGTCCAGCTGAAGAATAAATAAATATATGATTAAATAAATAAGCAGAAAAAAAAGATTGTTTTACGGGAATTATTTGAGTTGTGTCTTGATTTCAGTCCCTTAAAGCGATTATAATGTAGTTTTTAAGAAAAATACATTTTGCTAATTATTATTTGTTAGTTTTAGGGTGTTTCCCCCTCTTTGTAACAGTATTTTACTTGTACATGTGTCTAGCAATGATAGTGCCTTTTTGTTATTTAAAAAACATTAATAAATTCTTTCTTTCTTTCTTTCTTTCTTTCTTTCTTTCTTTCTTTCTTTCTTTCTTTCTTTCTTTTAATAAGAAAAAAATGCTGGCTGAAAATCGAAATTTTATTTATTTGGAGAGTCCTTACTAAACCCTTACTAAATACAACCGCAGACAACAGGTTTTAAAAACAAATTTTAATTAAAGATAATCAATCAATCCAAAATTCTTCTCCAGATTTTCATTTTATTAATCTATTTACTTTATTTAATAACATAACAACAACAATAATAACTATACATACATTAATTAATTTAGGCTATGGATCATTTGTATCCAAGATATCTTAAATATAGTCATAACTCTTGTTTTTGATACATATAGCTGAATTTTCATTCATAACACATATGAGAAAGTCTCCCCCATACAAATAATGGGTACTTCTTACCAGTCTAAATATAATGATCATATATCACGTGTCTTTAACTGTCCATTGCTGCTTGTGATTCCGTCCCACAGCCTATTAAAACCCCTTGTTTACAGTCTACCTACAACAGATCCCAGTAAACAAATAAAGATCATGACTGTGGCAGAGTGATCTCATAAAAACGTCGGTGAAGTTGTCTCAGGAGGAGATCACTGTTTCCTCTCTTAAACACAAACATTCTTCATCCGACATCCCGGCTGCACAGTCACCTGTGAGTGTTTGCTGAGATGAGCCGGAACAATAACTCAGGAATTAACATCCATCTTTGCAGACACTTGACATTCAGTCCAGCAGCAAAAACGCCCGCCGACTCCGGCCGGGCAGGCTGGAAAAATCTAATAAACTTTCTGGTTTGGCAGAAAGGAAGGAAATCAGTAAGTCAGGTGAAGCAATAAGAAGGGATTTGTCCTTAAAAATGCGCTTGTGGCTCGGTCTGTCTTTTCGTCTCTCTCTCTCTCTCTGAGCTCATTTCACTTTAGTGTTATGAAAGAGAAATGTTGTAATTAAAAGCTACAGGCATCGTGGATGATCAAAAACCTAATAAACTGAGCTAGAACTATACAATAGATCATCTACAAAAGCCGATTAGGGAGAGATAACAAGATATTATAAAGGATATTATGAAAAAAAAAAAAGCAAACTCCTGCTTCATTTCATGACAGTGACAAACTGTTCAATTAATTTTCTGTTATTCTTCACAGTTTCAGTTACAGTTTGTATTATTACAAGGTTGTTCTTTTGAATTTCTCTGCTATTTATATGTTGTTTTTTGGTGGTGAATATGGCACCAACTACAGTCCTTCTCTTTCTTTCTCTTAAGAGAGCTGAAGGGGACGGGATGTAAAACATTAGTGGGTTTTACATCCTTTATCATAAACAAGTCAATCAAACCTGCATGCCTTTAACTTGGTGTATGCACTTATCCCCTCTGGTTTGTATGTTGAAGTTACTTATTTACATTTAAAATCAAGTCATATCAGCACAGGGTGGGGATGCAGCAAAAACAGATTCATTTAAAAAAAATAAAATAAATTAAAAATAAAGGCAAACGTTGTTCACTATCAGAGAGTTATTTCAGAATATTTACTTGGAAATGACTTAAATGTCATTTCCAGGCCATCTGTAAACACGTATGTACAAATTCTAAATAAAGTTATTTGTGTTCTCGTCTCACAGACAACAAATCAATCAATAATTGTCTTCGATCAGTTCATATTCCAGCTGCAGGTTATCTGTTCGCCCACAGGAGTCGCTCTTTCAACAAACTCTTCACCTCAACGCGGAGCGACGCACGTTACGTCGGACGTGATGACGCCATCACGTTCGCAGCCTAGCAGCAGAAAAGACGGCGTAAACAAAAGCAGACAGGCTACAAATCAGCTAACGCTAAGTAGCCAAGCGATTCGTGAGTAAAATACCTAATATGGCTGCGTTAGACGGCACAGCGACGCCTTTTACCGGCGAGTGCAGCAGTTTCTTATGAGGTAACGGACTCGCTCATGTGCTGAGGCTATAAATAAACGAGCTAACAAGATACCGTTAACGCTAGCTACGGTAGCATTAGCTAACCTTAGATAACGGGATTTTGTATTTGGGGAAATCTGTGTTACTCAGCTTCACGTTTTATCGATATCACATGGCAACAGCCACTTGAATCACGGTTAGGGGGAGAATTTTAAAAGCTGCTAGCATTAGAATAAGTATGAGTTAGCTCGCCATGTAGCTAATTAAGGTCAAGAATCGATCAGCTGGCTAAACAAGGCTGGATAGCGGAGTGACGCTCCTGGCTGGATGACCACTTGATCGCAGTCGCCTGGACTCGGACTGCGATGTTTAGCCTGATGGCGAATTGCTGCAACTGGCTAAAGCGCTGGCAAGAGCCTGCGAGGTGAGTTCAGAATGATGCCCAAGTCCTGAAACCTTCATCCTCACAGATTTTTGTTTTTGTGTGTGAGTTGTTTGCAAAGTTGTTCTGCAAACACTGCGATGCTGTCAGCTGGGTCACACCTCCTCCTCACATTTATTAGTTGTTGTGTTTGCAGCAAAACTTCAAATGAGCTGCAACCAGAGAGAGATCACATATTTAAACACTAGTATTGATCAGCTTAACATCCTCTAATGTGCAACTTTGTGTGACTTCAGTCATAAAAGTGGTCCATATTTCATTTTTCTTGCACCAGCACAGCACAGAAATTGCACTTTTTTGCCATGTGCTAATGCTGATGCCTTTGATTTGCAATAAATAATATGTGCATTAAACAATATTCTTCAGAGATGGTGAATTTTAGAGAAATCTGTGCCTATTGACAGGCTGCTTTGGAGCTGAGATGATGACTTGATAAGTCATTTTCAAGCAAAAACAGAAAGAGTTTGGGATTCTTAGGACACCTGTTTGGTATGTTGGTAAACTCTGGAGGACATTTTTAATGATCTGACATTTACTGAGATGATCAATAATGAGCTGCCTCTTCTGTACTAGGCCCTTTGTGACTGGAATCACAGCATGTAAACCTCGTGAGCGTGAAGCAGCAAGACCAGCAAAATGTAATTGACGGTGCTTAACTCACGTGGTGCTGGTGAGGCATCTGATCCTTTGGATTTAGCCAGAAATCCTCACCTAATCCCGCGGTCAGGTCGATTCAGTGGGTCTCTTCCATTTGACCTGTTGCTGTGAGGGCTTTGTAGCGGCGTGGACAAAGCGGTTATGGTTTAGCGGCCACTGGGTAGACGGTGTCTCACCTGCACGTCGAGGAGCCTGCCCCGATGAAGGCCGGCTGGCTCCAGACGACCGTTAGATGGATAGTGCGGTTGATGTCTTTTCGGCGCAAGTGTCAAAGTTAAGTATGCAGCGAGGAGATGAACACGGAGTGTGTTTGTGTGTTATGGGCTTGTCTTGTTATTGAAGGTCCTGACAGTTATCTCCTTTTAGTGTCTGATCTCCCTTGTTTTATATTTTGTGTATTTCTCTTTCTGGGCAGGAGACGTAGTTTAAAGATTTCTGTTGTGATTACGGCATAAGCGTCAACTGAAAAGGGTTTTTAATGCTTTCGTTCTCTTGCTATTTATTTATCTATCTCATAAAGGTTCAGAAAAGTGTCTCTTCAGTTGGATTTTATTCACAAGTTTGTGTTTATTTTTTCCTCTATTTATTCGGATGAGGGTAGTTGTGGCAAAATGAGGTCAGACTATGATTATGTCACTGTTAAGACAAATTATTTGTTCAGAAACGTATGTCGCACTTGAACATTAATACACCCATTAGAACAGAATTACTTTATTAAACCCCGAGGGGAAGAAAGAGTAAAGTTACCACCACCATAACTATAAATACAGCTAAATTTAAGACTGGACCATGGTAAGATATTTGGATTAATGAGAGAGCTTGCTGCCCAGCTGTGTGTCTGCATCGTACCTCTACAGATGTCTGTTTCTTTGTTGGACCGTCTTCATTCCAGAGATGTTTTATTGAACATTAACATCGGCCAAATACCTGCATCTTTCTGCAGAGGCTGTTAAAACAAGATCATTTCATCATTTTTGCTGATTTCGAATGTACACAGAGGCCAATTTGCCACTTTTGCAATAAGCCAGATATCATTAAAACAACCAGCAGCATTGCCCGGAGGCACTCCGCAGCATCTTTGCCTCGGCGAATTCGTGTTCGCTCACCATGTGACTGCTGCTGACTCACTCAGTCCGCTGTGCACATCTCTGATTGCGTTGGTCATTCAGATTATTAATTAGCTTATCTGTGCCCCCAAATGCGTCACCAGAACTAATGCGTCCTCGGCTCAGAGATTGCAGGTTGGCTCCGGCTGATGGAGCAGTGACGCCGGCGTACATATTTGTGATTTCTTTTCCTCCTTCTTGTCTTACAGGAAAGTGACTCTGGTGATGGTTGGGCTGGATAATGCAGGAAAGACAGCCACCGTGCGAGGAATCCAGGGAGGTTAGGACGCTTAATAATGCATTTTTTTGTGCACTTGTTTTTTTGTTGTGAATAATAGAAAAGTTAAGTTGATCCCTGTCTTGTTTACTCTGAATAAACTGCCTCATTTACTCCTCAGTTTCGTGCCTATTATCATATATATTTTACACCGTGTTTGACTGCTTGCAGTTACGTCTCGCTGCTTTTATATTGTGTTGATTGCATTTTTAAAATTTAAAGTTGTGCTGCAGAAGTCTTCATCAAAGACGTGTCGTTTCCAGAGAATCCCCAGGACGTGGCTCCCACGGTGGGCTTCTCCAAGGTCGACCTCAAGCAGGGCAAGTTCGAGGTCACCATCTTCGACCTCGGCGGCGGGAAGAGAATCCGGGGCATCTGGAAAAACTACTACTCCGAGTCGCACGGAGTCGTGTTCGTGGTGGACTCCAGCGACGTCCAGCGGATCCAGGAGACGCGGGAGACCATGGCGGAGGTCCTCCAGCACCCGCGGATCGCCGGCAAACCCGTGCTAGTGTGAGCGCTCTGTCATGAATACGAGGGCGAGCAGATAGAGATTGCAGAAATTGCCCAGCCTAGAGTCCAATTTGTTGAATGCATGCGCTGCTGGTTGATTCCTGGAGGCATCTGTTTAATCAGTAATCAAAGCACAAGCTGCAAAACAGAGAGTTTAAAGTATATTTTCAGGTATGCAGAGTGCTCTAATCAACAAAACACAATCAGCGTAGTCACATTTCCATAAGATTTTCCAGCTACTCTAACTAGGCTCCTGTTCTTGGAACTGCTTTACTTTCTTTCAAATGACAGGATGAGTTGGTTCTACCGCTAGCTAGCTGAGTGTAGTCAAAAGTTCAGATTTTTCTGTATTTAATTATCCTGCAGACCCTGTCTTCATGTCTTTTTTTTTTTCCCTCTCTACTCTCAGGCTTGCCAACAAACAAGACCAGGAGGGAGCTCTGGCCGAAGCAGACATCATTGAGAATCTGTCGTTAGAGAAGCTTGTTAATGAGAACAAGTGTCTCTGTCAGATCGTAAGTGTTTCTGCACCTGTTGTGGAGCCGCCGTTGAATGACATTAAGGGCATTTGGACGAACACACAAACAGCCTGCAGTCTGGCGGCGGCTTATATCCAACGTTTCATGCATTAGAATCATGTGTTTGTGTTTTTACACCGAGAGGCACCAGTGATGTGTTGTCTTTTCATTTATATATACGTTCCTTCCCCAGGAGCCGTGCTCGGCCGTTCTAGGCTACGGCAAGAAGGTCGACAAGTCCATCAAGAAGGGCCTGAACTGGCTCCTCAGCAACATTGCCAAAGACTACGAGGCCATTACTGAGCGCGTGCAGAAGGACACGGCCGAGCAGCGCGCTTACGAGGAGCAGGACAAGAAGGAGAGAGCGGAGAGAGTGCGGCGGAACCGGGAGGAGAGGTGAGGACGCGAGGGAGAGGAAAAGATAGCAAGAACAAACAAGGACAGTAAAACAAACCAGAAACATGACAGAGGTTAAAATATACATGTAGAAAGATAAATGTGTCCGGGGAAAGATAAAGGAGGGAGGCCAGAGAATAGTAAATAAAGCTCGGGACCAATGCAAATGTTAAAATGCCAAAGGTGTGCAAACTCCCCCGCCTGCAAAAATCTATTTATCTCCAACCATAAGAGCCATAAAATATCGAAAAGAGCAAACTCCCTCTCAGCGGTTGAAATGCCAGGTTGTACAAATGCACTTTTTAATTGAACCGGAGCTCGGATCAGCGTTTTCTAAATTGTCACCGAGGAGGTCATTGTGCTGAAAGGTGAGCGTCTTATCTGTCCGCAGAGAACGGCAGGAGCGGGAGGCGGCGGAGCGAGAGGGCAGGCCGATCCAAGAAGACGAGCCCGACGAGGAGAACATCCAGAGCCCCTTCCAGCCAATCGGAAACGTGATTTCCGAGGTGTGTATCCGGGGGAAGAGGTGGCGGTTCATTATCCGTGTCTGATGCCAGCGGAGAGCTCGGGGGGTAATGGCTCTCGGCTTTCATGTTCTTTTCAGAACGAGGATAAAGAAAAGGAGAGGAAGAGGCAGAGGGAGCTGCAGGAGGGCGACGCAAACAGCCCGAAGGCAGGCGCCGACCGGGAGGAGGACGAGTACGAGGAGGACGAAGAGCCGGACGATACGAGGCAAACGTCAGAAAACACCAGCTCAGGTGAGTGAGCGTCCTCGTGTGATCTTCATATCAGGAGTTTAAAGTGAGCAAATGATCTAATGTGTGCTGCTTTGATTGAATAAAACAGTTAAATCTATAGTGAATTTATACATTAATGTGGCGAGATGTGAAGGCAGAGAAGATCTTTGAAGAACCTTTGCTGTAGCAGCATGTGGTTCGGCTTAACAGCACGGAGGGGGAAGGTCGGAGCTTGTTCTTCCTTTGAAAGCAAATGATGAAACAAGTGTTTACTTAAGATATTTTAACATTTAAACGAGATCCAGTCGAATGAAGCAACCGTCTGATACCCTCTGATGCTTAACTGAGAGAGAGAGAAGACGACTGTATGAATAATTAAGGGACACAAAGAGCAGTTTAAACTCGCGCAAGTCTGACGAGCAGCAGGATTCTAACGGCGAAATGTCTTGTGTGCGTTCAGCCTCGGCGGGCGAGCAGAGCAAGAAGAAGACGAGCAAGCTGCACCTGAAGAGGAAGCACAGAGTCGACCCGCTGAGGACGGAGGACGGCGCCGCGGAGATGCCCACGCCTCCACCTCCTCCAGGTGAGCATGCTGCTTCTCTAAAGGCCGGCTTTAATTCTATCACGTGGGGAAAAAGCTCCATTTCGTAGCCTTTACTCACCACGATAAGCCTTCACATGAACTGTCTTTTTTACCTCCAAACCAGTGGGAGGAATGGGCAACAGCGTGCCGGTCGCTGGGCTGTTTAGCTCCACTGTCAACAAAACCCGGCTCTGATAGCAACACATGTGCCGCTGTTTGGTCAGCCCACCCGCTTTAAGCATCGCGGGGACAAACAGAACAAGCAGCCACAGTGAGCCGTTAGATAAGAGCTCGGCGCGACAGGCTCCGCCGCCAACAAAAAGCACCACCTACACAACCGCGTTCACCTCGAAGGGCTTCGGCTCCACGCGAGCATCGTCGCCGTCGGAGCGGGATCGATGGAGCCGTTTGACAGCTGATGGTGAAATTGTAGGAGATTAAAGGCAGCGAGTGAAGAGAAAGTAGCCGGCGTTGCTGTCAGATGCCGTCAAATCCGTCCCAAAGAAGCGAACAGTGCTCTAATCCCACATTTGTCTTCATCAGTGTGTGTTTATTTTGTTTCTGTTTTAGTGGGATGGGCCACACCCAAAGTCTCTAGACTGCCAAAACTAGAGCCACTCGGGGACACGAGACATTCCGGTAAAGCCGCCTGCGAACCCCCCCCCCCTCTCCATAAATTAATTTCATGCATTAACGAACCCGTCACTGTCTCACTAACCCGGTCTTGGATGTGGATTAACTCATTCATCTGTCACAGGGGGGGCCAGATCAGTGTTTCCTCCAGATAAAAACTCTTTTTAAAGATTTGTTTTGTGGTAAATTTCCGCGTGGTGTTGCAGAGGAAACACTGAACTCTGTCTGCCTCGAGACGTGTGCCGACTGTTAATTAGCATCACTTTGCTCTTCTTTTTTTTTCTCCCCCCGCCTCTCTTCTCCTGCATCTCTCCATGTTTGGAATGTGTGTGGATCCTTCATGGCTGCCGACGTCTTAATCAGGCTTGTTTTCATTTCTCCCCTCCAGTCTTCACATCGCAAACAACCTCCCGCGCAGCATCTTCTTCCATCTTAATGGCTTTTGTGTTTTGTTTTGTTTTTCTTCTTAATTCCAGGACTCAGTGGATGTAGTGCACTAACAAAGCCAAAACCTTTTTTGTTCTCCTCCCCTTCCACAGAATTTTACAAGAAGCCTCTCCCGCCCGTGGCGAATAGGCCGCGGCCTAACGGCGACGCTCATGACGTCATTTTTTAACCTCCTTTACAGCTCCAAGGTTGACTCTCGACCAATCACGGCTCTCTCCTTTTTTTCTTCTTCTCCTTCTTCAAAGCGAGCGGTGTGTAGACAACCAAACGGCGACCACTGAAGTGCGATGGACTCACAAAACAAACGACGTCCCTGCTCGGAACTCGATTTCAGGTTCTGCACGTCCGATGCTGAGCTTTTATTTTTTATCGTCGACATCAGTGTTATAGAAAAGACTCTTTGCTGAGATGCTTTTAATTGACAAAGAATGTAAATATAACCATGTTTGTGTGTCTCGTTACTGAACTATGTATTTGTACACACGCCGCCATTAAAACCACCATATTTATATCGTTTATTTTTGCACCTTGGGATCTGTAGCGTGGATAGAAAACTAGACGTCTTAAGTGGCTTCTCACAGCGGAGTGCTTTAAATCTGAGGTGGATCATACGCTGCACCGTACTGTACATGTGTCACACTACATCACGACGGCCGCTTTCTGGAAAACGAATGTGACGGCCAAGAAAAGAAAAACACTAATTTTCTTATTATTTTTTTGGTCTCCTGCCAGCAGCATCACAAAAAAAATATTATTTACTGTTAAAAGTGTAAAAAAACAACAACATATATTTGTCTTTCTTCGTCTACAGGGCTACAGATTTTTTACGCATTCTGCTGTTTACACTGTGTACCTGGTTTTTAAAGTGATATTTCTCTCGAGGCAGGAATCAGCCTCCGACTTGCTGCCTTTCAGGTGCCCCTGAGGTGTGAGCCAGCACTGTTGTTGTTCCAGCTTTTCCGTCTCTGCCTGCTGCACCCATTTCCGCTTTGAAATCGCTGAAAATAGCTAAAAATTGCATCGGAGTTGAGGGGGGGGAGGGAAAGAGGAAAAAAAAGAGGCATAAACACAAATCTGGAACTCCATTGCCCCAGTTAAGTTTCTTTGAATGTTGGAAGAGTTTGCAGTGGGACGATAATAAGGGGGCGGGAGGAAATATCCCGACACCTGGAACAGCCAGTATTGGGTCAGAGCACTTGAGAATAGCAAAAAAAAGTACGAAATATCACTTTAAAACCCACAATTATTGTATTTCAGATCTATAGTACGACGCTCGCGCTCTTGTTTTTGAGCTAGATGTTTGGAAGAAAAAAAAAAGATATTTTTTCTACTCTGTTTGAATTTTATAACAGCACAATTAAAGATGTTTTAAATATATCGCCTGATTGAGGTCTGTTGTTTGCTCGCTGCTGTTTTATTTTTGGCTCGACGTCTGTTGGTTCGACGAGCACCTGTTTGTGTTTGTCATGTTTATTCAGTGTTTCTGCTCGGGCCTCTCACGGGGTCGGGGAAATTTTCTGGTTTTCTATCACGAGGGCTGAGGTTTTTGAGCCATACATCTTTAAAGAGCCCATGTTGGGCTTTTTAGAGATCACCCTGTCGATTAGTGTGCATCTTTACTGTGCTTGTGAAAAATCTGCAGACTTC
>NW_007579294.1:74047-142700 GCF_000690725.1 Stegastes partitus
CATCTTCAGGTGTGCAGCAGCGGTTCTTTATAGTGTTCAAAACGTGAGTTTTAAAGAGACGGCTGTCGTTTTGATGCTTCAGCGAAAGACCCGAGCGCGGCAGATACAATCAGCGTGTAATTGTCTTTTTCTTTTTTGTGTGTGTTTTGAAGAAAAACACCGTCGAGAACTTTAACTGCGGCATTAGGCCGTTAGGCTGATGTGAAAATATGACGGATAAACCGAAGCGAAACGAGGTTTTGAGCGAGCAGCTTCGAACAAAAGACAAATGATTCGGAGGCGGGAGGGTTGGGGCGGATCAAAACAAGACAGGAGAGTATGGAAACATGTAATGAACTTGTTTCTGCGCCCGTTTGACAAATCATCGCCCCGACTGATTTTGTCAGCTTGGAAAAAAAAAAAACCAACGCACACATAACCAGACGCGTTTATGCAATGAAGCAATACATCAAAACTTGGCGAGCTTTTTGGACTTTCTGTTCCGGTGAACCGAGCGAACCCGGCCGCGGTTGTAAAACACCACGGATCTCTATTACGCCGCAGTAGTGATCTGTCACTAATACAAATTAAACTCCCGCCGGCGAAAACATATTTCACTTCGGAATTAGGCTGCGTAGTAAAACAAATGAAGCTAAAATGGGACGGGAAGAAACGAAAAAAAAAAACAACTGACACCTGCTCCGAAATGATGGATAACGCAAAAAATGTTAAACTACAGCAATTCTTTAAAGCATGATAGGCAATTTAACTCCCTTGTTGAAGTAATTACACATTTACAAAGTGCTGATGAGAGTTTTCCAGAAGCAGCAGCAGGGAGGGGGGAAGAGAAATGTTTTTTATTAAAAGGGCGGCGAATGCAGCCTCGGAGATAGACGACGACTTTCCTCATCGCGACGATTACAAATGCAATCTGTTCCCCCCCCTCCTTCGCTAAAAATAGTTGTTTGTGCCGCATCCTCGTTTGGACCTTGTCGAGCATCTGTTAGCGGCGTCTGCGGCTCTCTCGCGAGCAGAACATTGCAATAATGTGCTGTCTCATTACCGTCCTCTTTCCCCCCGTCGTGGATGCACAGACAGGCTTCATTTAAGTGAGGGATGTCGCCACGCCGGAGCTGGGATTCGCGGCGTGATGGAGAGCGGTGGGGAGGAGAAGGACGGCAGATGTAGCGGTGCCCTTAAGCAGGTGCTTTCAACCATCAGCCCCGTCCCCGGTTCTGCTCACAGTCTTTTGATATCGCCGGTCTGTGACGTCCGTCTCAGGAAGAAAAAAAAAAAAAGCGTGATTTATCCTTCACCCTCTAAAATCTGCTTCTCTGCATCTGCTGATTTTTTTTATTTATTTACAAAATGTCTCCAACAAAGTGAGCAGAGAGGAAGTTTTTATGTTAAGGACAAGTAAGTGTTGCCTTTAAGTGGATTATACAGTCGTTAAAATCAGAAGAGAATTAAATATAATTTGGAAAAGCTGCAGGATTATATGTTGCCAGGAGAGCAGTTGGTATCTTCTCCACAAATGTAAGTCGAGAGCGTTAAAATGTTTGACATCACGTTAAGTCATCACAAAAACACTTTGCATTTAATACTTTTTAAAATCTACACGACTAAGTTTAAGGTTGAGCGTTAAAAACATGTTTCGCCCAATTACGTGATGCGACTTTGTTCGTAAAATCGTAAAAAAAACTTCCTGAAAAGCCTTAACGAGCTTTAGGTGAGGCTGGGCTCGGTTAAAAAAAAAGAAAGCAGAGCAGACAGAACTAATAACAGCAACAGCACATAATGAGGACGGAGGATTATGGAAATTAGGTGGCGACGTACAAATGATAAGAAATGAGAGGAGACGATGAAAACTTGGAGATGCTACGACCGAAGCTTTCTTCAATATCTTTGGTAGCTTTGGGGGATGTTATCTGATGAGTTCTTAAAACTAACGTTACTGTGCTTGTGGTAACGTCTCCTCGATGTATGTTTATCACAGGGCCACACTTAGAGACAGACAACCAAGCACACTCACGTTCACACCTACGGACAATTTACAATCACCAATTAACCTCAACATGTTTTTGGACCTTGTGGGAAGAACTCGGATAGAACCCACGCTGTTCACAGAAAGATCCCAGGTGTCCTCACCGGGACACGAACCGGCGACCTTCTAGCTGCGAGGCGACGGTGGAAGTTGCAGCGTCTCTGCAAGCGCCACCAGGTGTCGCTACGACTAGACACATGGTCACATAGTCGATATATTTTTTAGTTTTGCATTTTTTATAACCTCTACAAACTTGCTTTTTTTCACACAACTCTGCACATTAACTAAAGAAAGCTGTTTCACTGTGCAGAATGTATCCTCTGTGTCGTGTTTTGGAGCCATGATACTTTTATTTTAATGCGTAACGATGTTTAATTTTTCTCTGAACATCCTTGTTGTGTCTCAGCTGAGTCAGTCGTGGCCTCTCAGTTGTGCATTTAGTTATTTTTACAGAATATAACACAAACTGTTTGTGTGTTTTTGGCAAATTCTTAATGAGATGTAGGGAAAAAAAAAGATTTGACGACATATCTGCTTAGACTTCGTTGTGTTTCTGGTGAAACTAAAAAAGTCACACGTGGTGAGTTCAAAGACCGTTGGAAAGTTGATCATCTATATAATTCCTTTTGTTTTTTTTACAGTTTCCGGCTTTGGAAATGGTGCAATAGTGGAGGTTTTAAAAAGCAATTACATGCCTTTATAATATGGGATTTTTAAGGATGATATAAAAGATAAAATAGCAGGAGAACAGTGGCAAGTTTTGTCAAACAAAGCTGGATATTTATTTTTTTTCTATAGCGGCGCCAGCGATGTGTGAAATGAAAGGTCAGACGCTTTAGACATTCAGAAGTGCTTACTTCTGTGGATAAAACAAGCAAAGCCATTTTTACTGCTGTTTTTGAAAGAGGAATTTCACGGCACTCGTATCTTTTTATTTGTATTTTTCCCATTTAAGCCATCGCGGCATCTTTCATGCTAAACAACTCGTGCTGTGCGCAGATCTCCCCGCGATCAAACAGCGTCCGTTTCCTTTATTATTCCAAATTGAACTGCTGGAAACATAAAACACATTCCCCCTTTCCTGCGAGCGTCTTTCCTGGGAACGACCTACAGCAGCAGGCGTTTAAAACAGCCAGAGCTTTCATGAGCGGGGGAATAGGTTGAATCACTGTTGTGTTAAATCACTTGGCAGCGGCGAGCGGCGGAGAAAAAAAAAAAAAAAAGGGGGCCGTGAACTGAGATGAAATCTTTGTGGGCAGAAGTTGTGCTATTGCCAGTAGGGCCACCACTCATTTGGAGATGTTGCATGCAGCAGGGTTGGATGAGGTCTCGCACGGCCCTCTGGGGCTGCCCTCGCTCTCGTATGGCGGTGTTAATAACATCAGGTAATATCGCTGCTAGCGGTGAGAGGAATTGTTCAATTCAGTGCTCATTGACTCTTGACATCTTGAACACACAGGAGCGCTGCATATACCCAACACACGCACAGCAGAAACTTCCTTCTCCCACAGTTATTATCCAGCTTTTTTTGATGTACTTTCTTTGTTTTGCGCAGCAACTTAGTCCCATTTAAACAATTCTGAACACATTAGAAGTCAAACAAGTGCAGATGCATACATGGAAATGATCATTTAATACTTTAATGTTGGCAGCCGTCACTTCTTGCTCAGCTGCATCAGGTATGGAACTTATAATCGGTCTTTTACCTTCATTTTCCGACATTTTCAAACAATTTTGTCTTCAGAAATGCTTCAGTGTCCTCCCTGTCCAACAGAAGCATCCATTATGTCGACGCTCACTCCACCTCAATTCAAAAATGAATTCTGTGTTTTTACTTTTCATATTTTATGCCTCCTTCATAATACGTGTCGACACCAAATGTTCAGCTACAGATCGGTTTAGAACAGGGGTGTCGAATCCTGGTCCTCGAGGGCCACAGTCCTGCATGTTTCAGATGTGTCCCTCTTCCAACACACCTGATTCAAATGATCAGCTCATCACCAAGCTCTGCAGAAGCCTGATAACGATCCTGATCATTTGAATCAGGTGTGTTGGAAGAAGGGAACGTCTAAAACATGCAGGATTGCGGCCCTTGAGGACCAGGATTCGACACCCGTGGTTTAGAATGTCTAAATTGCCAATAAATAAAAAAATAGACATAAAACGTGAAAGTTTCATAGTTTCCAGATTCCCTAAATTCATCATTTTCCTTTCTTTCACCCACACTGGAGGATCTAAAATCCATCTCAGTGGATAAAAACGGCTCAAGTTTGACCCGAAAAACAGCCTCAGGGTACAAAAATTTGTCCAGCACCTGTACAGAAGTCTAACATTTTTGTGTATTTGGGGTCACTTTAGGGAAACTAATCAAATTTCACAATAAAAGACTAACGTTTAGGGTGTTTTTACTGCTATTGAATGTCAAAACGGGTCAAATTTGACTCGAAATAGTGTGTAAGGGTTGAGTCAGATTTTGAGAAGGTTGTTTTTTGAATCTATTTTATATAGATATATCAAACAAGAGCTCGGGTCTTGAGAGGCTAAGATGAAATGTTAATTATTTAAGTATATTTTTTAGCATAAAGAATTGGAGAAAAAAAAAAGTTCCTTAATTACCCTGGACGTGGGAAGTGTTGGTTCTGAATTTCTAATCCTACGATCCCTGAGTTACTCCAACACCAAATAATCGTCCAGCTCTGACCCATGTGTTCTTCTCTTGTATCCAAACATCATCAGTACAATTCATTCGTTTGGTTTCACTCTCCTAAATAATCACAATCATTATACACTTGGTTGTAATTAATGACAGGTGTTTCAGGAAATTAACTTAAAACAGAGAGTACAAACCAAACATTCTGAAGCCGTGTGTGACAAAATGCAAATATAACGCAGCTGAAGCATCCTGTGAACTTTAATTTATCTTAAAGCTCCCACATTGTGCCCCCTTTCCAGCAAATGAATATTAAAAAACATGTCCCCAGGATGCGTCTTTCATTTACTTTGTGAAGCTCAAAATACCAAAAAGGTTCATTTTTAACCATCGTTATGTAACTCTTGGGTTTTGCTGCTGATCTAAATGGCTGTCAGCGCCCCCTTCAGGAAGAAGACTCTCTCTGCACCGTGTGCTTATACTTGGACATACCATCAGTTATAAACGTAATCCACTGATGCTAGGAGTGCATGAAGACTCTTGTGTTCACTCTTGCAGAACATCTAGTTAGTGTTGAGACATTTTTAAGCAACCACAAAACCTAATTAAATGAGTTTTAAGCTTGAAAGCAGACACGACTCCTTAATGAGACCAAAGGCAGCTGAGGTTTGAGCTCCCCCGTTAAATCTGACGACTTGGTTCAGCCCAATTATCTCACCTGTGCAAGTTTCACCAACACACAGGTACTCGTTTCTTCTACCAGCATCAAGATACAGACAACTAAACCGTAGGGAAATTTAGCAAATCCACTTTTGCTTCACCGGAGTGTTTCCTGAAACGACATCATCAGTTGGAGAGCGCGACTCGGTGTTCACCTCTTGTATCCTTCAGTCGGCGAGCTAAAGCCACAGAGCAATTAGAGCAGGACGAGAAGGGAAGAAGTGTCAAGCGCAAAGTTTGTGCTGTCTGGATGTTTGCTGTGGTTGTTCTTTAATGAATTACTAACACGGCTGTTGTTTCCACTGCAGGAACTACAGGTGGTGGTGAGAAAACAACAATGCACAAGCAGCAGCAGCCTCGCAGAATGTGGATTTTTATCCCCAAGTTTTATCACCGCTAATGCTAACCTTAATGCGAGTCGTTAAAAGTGCTTATTAGGAGAACGCTGCATGCTCCTCTCTTCCTCTGCAGTGATCAATATTTGACCGACAGGATGTCTTCTAACCTGCTTTTCGTCTTCCAGGCAAACTGCCATGACGCCCACACCACGTGACCTCGTGTGGCCCGTCGGCAGGTGTTGTCATGAATGCGGTTTTGTTTGTTTTCCCTCCTCTTATTTTTTTTTTTTTAATTTCAATTTGCTCCGCGCCTCCAGGTGCTGCTTTAGACTCTGCAGCTCAGGTATGATGCAACCGGCAGAGGTGGAAAGTAACCGAACATCCGCTCGAGTGCTGGACCCAAGTACAGTTTGAGTGTTTCCATTTAGGCGCCTCTTATCTTCGACTTCACTGCATCTATTTGAAAGCTACTTTAAAAAAAATTATGATTGGGCATTAAAAGTATGTAACAAGCAAGAAATTCAGCGCTAAAGACTGATTCCCAAACTCTCTGTCTTGTCAGGTTTCAGACGTTATTATCGAGGTTTTATTTCAAAGCCCCCAAAAAGGTAAAGTGTCCAATAATGTTCAGAAAAATCGAAGCTTTGAGAAAAAGTCCCCAATTACTGCCCCATTAATCATTTCACAACCTCTCAGATTTATCTTGTGACCCATTGGATGGAGCCCAACTTCTGGGACTGAGAGCTAATGGACTCAACTACCCAATTATATGTAAATTGGTTCAAATTGGTGGCAAATGAAAGTAAAATCCTGAATACATGAGTCCAGCAGAATGAAAGCAGCTACTTTTGTATGACAACGAAAAGGTGCTTTAAAAGCGGGTTTGTTCGTTGTTGGGGAACGGATGGCAGGAGCTTCAGTTACATCGTTTGCTCAACCTGCTGATGCTAATAGGAACAGTGGCTAAAGTAGCATCTGGGATTTAGATTTATGGGAAAGACATCCAGAAGTAGGGTTGGAAATTATACTCGGACGGGGATCCTTGTGCATTAGCTCGAAGGAAAAACCAAAAATTAGCATTAGCATTAACAAGAACAGCTTAATATCACAGCTAATCTAGAATCAGATGAGCCACCCTTCAACAAGTTAGGCCTCAACCTTTGGCCCCTACAGTGAAGGGATCAGGTGGCTCTACTACGTTGTTGGGGGGCGTTTTTGCAAGCATGGTTTGGGTCCAGTTGTTCTGACTTGATGGGAGTGGTCTGTTCCAGGATTCCATATGCAATGACTTTCACAGTTACCGGACCAATCGAACAGTTATGACAGAGTTTGGACCGGCATGTTGGACCGCCACCATTATCATCGGAACACCACATGAGGTAACGTCTTTTGGAAAATCAAACTGTGCGAGGTTAATTTCTAACCCTGCGATGTCTTTCCCATGAATATGAATAGCAGATGCTAGTTTAGCCTCGGTTCCTGTTGAAACATTAGCAAGGTGAGCGAGCTAACTGAAGCCATCCGTGCCCCAACAACTTGTAAAGTTCATTTCGTCGCCTTTTCGTCAAAACAAAATCAGAACGCGTTCAGTCTTTTGGTA
This sequence comes from Stegastes partitus, assembly GCF_000690725.1. Taxonomy (NCBI): domain Eukaryota; kingdom Metazoa; phylum Chordata; class Actinopteri; family Pomacentridae; genus Stegastes; species Stegastes partitus. The sequence goes on from NW_007579294.1 coordinate 81,379, forward strand.
AAATCCGGTTCCATCTCTCTGGTAGAGGTCCAGAGACTTATCTCTCAAATCATTGTCGAGGCACTAGTGGCACAAGTTGGTCCACTGAGACGCTTTATGTTGGGTTTTCCTTTAATCGATCAACTGCCTATAGCTCCTCCTCAACCACCGACTAAGTGCTAATAATCTGTTAAATCCCCAGTTCTACGTTTACTTTAGTACGATTTTAAATGAGATTTTGTTTTCATAGTTTGGCAAACCAGCGTCTGAGTTCTTCCAGCAGTTCCACGTTGCTGAGACAGTCCGATCCAGTTTAGATTTATCTTATTTGGGGCATGGGAGCGAGGATATTGGCAAGTCCTCAGCACCCACAGCGCTGGCACCCATATTCTCCCTGTCGGCACACCTTGAATGAGTACAACTGAAGCTCCCGGCTTATCATAAATAAGGAGAGAAGGCATTGAGAGTCTCACTCAAGGACACGTGTGGGCTGCCTCCTGTTAGATCTGCTGTACAGTAACTGGGTGTATGTACCTTGTCAAGCTTTGGCTGCAACCTGGAAACTCCCTGAGATGGTTTTTTTTTATTTTCATATTGATGAGTTGTTGACACAGAATATCAGAGCCAAGACGATACCTGCAAGCATCCGTAGCCGTCTAATCTGGTCCCAAATCATCTCCCTGGCATCTGCTCCTGCTCTTTTTTTTTTTTAAACACTAATTTCATCTTGTCATCTATCACGCCGCGTCGCTTTGAACACAGCGGCAACGCTCGCCGCCGGCGCTCGGTCACTGCAGGAAGCTCTCCCTCTCTTCCTGTGCCATTAAAGGAAGACAGTGAAGAAGACAAATACGTGAAGGAGGGAGGGAGGCAGCGGCGTTAGGACAATGATAAGTCATCGCTGTGCAAGTCTGCTACCTTTGATCTTACATCATTCGTGTCTTGGGGAATGTGTACGGGCGGTGTAACAAGTTAAAAAAAAAAACAACAAGCCTGCAGTGTCGACAGAACCGAGGGGTTAAACGAGGAGGAAATAATGCACCAGTTGTGTTCCCGGCTTCGTGCATCTGTCTTTAACAAGGGTCGGGGAAGGTAATGGGTAATTGAGTGTTTGTGTGCTGGAGGGGCTTCAGCAGCAGCAGCAGTCTTCAGGGAACTGGTGTCACCGTGCACTCGTCTGTGGCGGCCTGCAGAGGGCAATGCGGCTCCAGCAATGCGGCCAGCAGCTCAGGGAGTCGGTCGGTCGCCATCGACGGCCGTGCTGTTCATCCGAGCATCTTTTTTCTTTTGCGGTTTGTTTCTGACCCGAGCCTGTTGACAGTGAGCGGAACAAGGAGGAAAATCTACGGAGCTGGTTTTAACTATAAGAAGGTTTTATGTTGTAATGGCTCATTATGTAGCTAAACAGCGAAGGAGAAGAGGGAAGTTGAAGCAGGTGTTGTTTTTTTTACAGTAGCACTGCAAAATATCAAAAATAAATCAGCTAAAGTGAGGGTTTTGCTGGTATTTGTCGAGAATTCAATCCAATATGAGGTTAGCAACGTTAAAGTAACGAGGACAGGAGGGTTAAAATTAAAAATATATCAAGTGTGGGTAAGAAATGACGCCAAAAACCAGCAAATATGTGTCACATATATAACAGATATCCGTCATATTTGTGATGCACTTGGCTAAAACAGAGGTTTTGTTGCCACTGTGCAGAAAACAGTGAAGCTTGTGTTCAATCAGCAGCAGAGCAATATGGAATACACTTCAAAGAATAGAACACACAGCCGCATGTTGCTGCATGTCCTCCCCTCGTTGTCTTCTCTCATCCGTTTTGCATCGCAGACAGCGAGAGGAGGCGTTCTGCCGACTTAGCCAGATAGCGTTTGTTTAGGGTTCCTCCAGTGTTTCAAGATAAGCAGCGTTTTTTAAAAAAGAGATGTAATAATGTGGTTGACTGATTAGTGTTTGCAGAGCAGCTCCGAGGACGATCGCTGCTGGATTTTATCATGACTGGAGTTACTGGTTTTTAAAGGTTTGTAGCACCTGAACTCTCACTGGTTTGAGATGCAGCTAAAATGTAAGAAATGTTAACAATAAAAAAATAATTTAAAAAAAGATATTCGGTTATCGTCATATATGACAGAAAAACTGTATTTTTCTACATTTCAGAAGCTGGAATCAGAGAGTGTTGCATTTCCTGTGTAAAATGACCAAAACTATTCATTAATATTTAAAAAACTATATTATTGTGCTGATTGTTTTTAGCTTTCATACATTAGCTCGGCCTCTGTGAGTATCAGGAAACTCTCTGAGCAATAATTGGTGACCAGCAAAGTTAAATACAGCTTTAGGTTGCTTTTATTTGTTGCAATTTAAAACCTGCTAATCAAAACGTTCTGCTTTTTAACTTTGGTTTTTGTGGGGAAGCGAAAGTTTTTATTATTATTTATTTTGCAAAGTAAGTTAAAGTGAATACATTTTGATCGTCACGTAACTGAAATTTGAAAATTTGTTCGGCAAATTGCTGTTTCCAACATTTAGATCGAGTATTTTATTCTTTTTTTGTTTGTTTGTTTGTTTTATCAAACAATCAAATTGCGACTCCTACGCTCTATCTTAGATTCATCTTTGGAACCACACTGTAAAAAAAAATAAAAATCTTATTTTAAAAAAAAATAATGTAAAATAAATCAGTAAATTTAAAAAAAATCTATATAATAAATTTAATAAAAAAATAAAATTACAGATGATATATTACCTGTAAATTATGTCAATTATTTTGTAAAATTTTGCTCGTAGTAGCCAATTATATCTATTTTTATTTTTTTGCTGCTTCCTTAAAGTACACACAGAAAATTATCTTTAATTAAATACGGAGCTCGAGAAATAAAAGTTTGGACCATGAATCGAATGTTTTTCCTCATAATTCTAAAGTCTTTTTAAAAAATATATATATTAGGTGTATATGTAGGCGCAGCTTTAAAATAAATTACATTTATTGGAATTTGTTTCTGGTGATTGATTTGAATAATATAAATAAATAAAATAACTGCTTCTCTCCAAAACATTGCATCGAACTGCACTACAGAACTTTTGCTTCTGCTTTGCACTCCTACAGTTGTTTTTATTTTTACTTTTATTTTTCAGCTGTTTTTATGTGTTTATTGTTCCTCACTGTGTATATTTATTGTTGCACTGACCCATCAGAACAAATTCCTCGTACTGTGCGAACTACACCTGGCAATAAATCTGTTTCTGATTCTAACTTTAGTTTATTTTTCTTACAGTGCATCACCTCAGAGCATCGTGTTGCTGTCGTTTATAATCACCTCATGTTAGATATTGCTTCTCATTTTGCATGTTTGGGGCATAAATGTGTTGCTTTCCAGTTGTTTTCTACAAAGCTGACAAATGCTGCTAATTTAAGTCCATTATGAACCTTTCCAGAGTGTTCACAGCGTTAATTTAAAACAAAACTTTCTAATGTGCTGTTTCTATTATACTCGCTGTGGAGAAAACGGCGCAACGTAGAACTGCATCTATTAGTCAAATCATCAATTTACTGAGGAAAAAAAAGCTGATTTGGAGTTTTAAGATGCGAGCATGTAGAACATCCCAGAACTTCCACTGTCCCATACTCTAACCGCTAAAAAAGGAAAAGCTTCTGCCTCGTGGGATTCAGGCGTGATTCCACAGGAGCAATTTGCACCTATTGGCGAAGATGAATGCGGTTAATGTAAATGAAGAAACCGCCCCGCGAAGCACTTGAGCCAAAGCCCTCGCTATCTAGTGCCCTTATCTACAAATGCACTCGCCTGTGCTAATGGCGGGCCTATTTCAATGTCACATTATAATATCATTTCTGATCCAATAGCCTCATTGCCTGCAGTAAAGTACTCATCTAAAACAATGGACTAATGCGCCCGATGCACTCCACTGTTAGTCAATTCATTTCCCACAATGCCTTCCTGAGCGTTCCTGTTTTTTTCGGTACCACCTGATAGGGGCACGAGCCTTGATTGAGGTCAGAGAGATAAAAAAAAAAAACGTGGAGGTTAACAAATGGCAGAAGGAGATGCAGAGAGGCAGTAAAAGAGGGAGATTAGGAGGGGAAAAGGCTGTGAGAGATGGGAGGGAGACTAAGGAAAGCAGATAAGGGATAATGAGGTGTTCGCGGGCAGGAGTGATAGAAAAAGAAAAGGAAAGAGGTGCAAATAATGGCTGAGTGGAATTTGGGGGAAGAGACAAAGGAGATAAAAGGTGAAAAAAGGAGCGGCGGGAAGGTTGCGGTATATCTGGGCAGGCTCAGCAAAACAGAAAGTGTGAGAGGGGAGCGGGATTGCGAGAGAGAAAGCTGGATGAAGGCTTTGAGTGACAGGAGGCGGCTCCGGGGAACACGACCAGGCAATATGGGAACAAGGAGAGGCCGCACAGGGATGTTTTTCTTTAAATTTCACCCCGTTGTCGTCTCTAAAAGGAGCATTTTTCTTGAGGTTGGAACGAAGATCCGCAGATTAAAATCAGCCCCGGCGCTGACGGACAGCTGATGGACAGGCGCTCTTCTGTGCTGAAATGCCAGAAAATCCTTCTCCACACCTGGCTGGATGAACACGGCGAGCGACGGGCCGGCGGTGAGTTTCTGCTCCGGGTTTTGTATTATTTAGCGGCTTAAAGTGGAAATTTGGAGAGAAAAATAAAAGAAATCCCCCTTTTACCTCCAACTCACAGGCTGAGTAGAGTTTCTTTTTAACTTGGGAACAGTTCAGTGCCGAAGCGGGCCAAGTTGAGTTTTATGTTTTTTTGATAAGTGGTCGACAAGTTGGTGGCAAAGTGGGCCAACCAACAGCCTGCTAGTGATGCCATAATGGAACTCTGAAGTTTGGCCCATGATGGTTTTAGCATGAAAATTTAGTGGCAACATGGGCCAAGAAACAGGAAGTGCTGTCCGTTATATCGCAGGTTGCTGCACGTGTTTGCGATTCAAGATGGCCGACCTTAAACCCCATGAAAACGCAACTCGTAGGTACGGTAAGGTAAAACAAAACCTTAATTAACCACCACCAAGCATCTATTTCTACCCAGTGGTCTTCAAAAGTCTTCAAGCTGTTTAGCGAGACAAACCTAGAATCATTTTTTTTCCTCAAAATTTAGAAAATGGCCCGTTTTGGCACTCAGCTAAACTAAAAGGCAAAAATAAAACTTAAATAAGTCATCAGAAAGTAGCTTTTTCCACCTCTGGACAGTGTTGGAACATCTTTGGATGCATATAATGACTCCTCCAACAACCAGGATTTTTTTCTAGCAACACAAAATTTCAACCCCATTTTTATCTAAACCTAGTAAATATGGTTTGGCCCACTTTGTTGCTAACCTCCTCCCTTAAAGTGATCATATCGTGCAAAATTCTGTCTTTTTTTAATTGTTTTTGAACATAATGGTGCATTCCAAACTATAAGAAAAGATCACTTCCTGGTTTGAAAGTGTGCGCCTAAATGAGCCAATCAGGTTTGCAGCCTGTTGTGATGTCACAACGGGACACAAACTGAACAGGGTGAGGACAAGGGGTGTTTTAGGCGTGGTAAATCGATTGATGTGTGAAGAATTGTTAGCTGGAACTTAAATTAGACATTCAGGAGACATGGGAGACTCATTCATTTGTTAAAAACAGAGAAAATATGGGACCTTTAAATTGTCTTAAACAATAATATGTATTGTTTTGCGTAATCCAGTCCTATTTTTTCACATTTTCATTCAATAAAAACATCTAGATTGTGGTTTATTGCTCACATTACACCAATAAAAATCTCCTATTCTTTACCTTTTAGCGAGTTAAAGTTAAATAAATACAAACGGAGGCTCCTAAAGTGAAAAATGAATTCACTGAAATTAGTTTCCAGCCACATTGTGTGGTCAGAAATGTACCACTCAAATGTCAAATCATGCTTTATTCAGATAAACAAGTTAAAGCAGCTGCTCTTAAAGCTGAGGGACTGCGGGAAGGTTAGAAAGCAATCTGTGGTCTAAGAGGTGATTTTAACCCTCTGACCTCTCTATCTGCCTCCGGATAGCAAAATGTCACATGCAGGGAAGTCCCACAGTCGGAGCCGTGAAGGCGAGCAGCAGAAAATGCGACATTTGCAGCGCGTTGCCGTGTTTCCTTCAATTGTTTCTGAAGGAAAACGGGGATCGGAGACGTGATAAACGTGGAGCTGTGAGTTAACTGTAAGCGCGTTTCTGTCCAACCCGGTTTTATCAGATCGGAGTGGATTAACGAGGAAACTGCTGTTGAACAAAATACTATGACATGAGACGTGTGCTTTACTCCGGCAGGAACAATGACGGAGAACTTACACCACGATTTGTTTGTCTGAACGCAAGCAGCTCCTGATATTACCTAATAAACGGCACTAAATCCGCACTTAGAATTCATCCTTTCGCTCATTAATCGCCCGTTCTTTGATTCAGGCGTCGCACCAGTTGCGATTATCCGAACGGCAAGTCTCAATTAATCTATTAATGCCTCCGACTTACCGCGTCGTCCTGCCAACGAGTAAGCCTTCTGAAAGCCACCGTATCTCCCTAAGCCTCTGTTTGTTGTCCCTGGAGTGGATGTGGATCTGCGAGGAGTGTGGATGTGGCTTTTGCCTTTTTGTGTAGTCTGTCGTTTCCTAAGTGGATAAAAGAGGAGCTCGGGTCCGTTTGGCGGCACCACGGAGTTGTTTGATGTCCGTCTGGATCGTGTTCGTCATACGACAGACGTGATCACACCTCACAGTCGTATGGACCCCATCTGAGCCGAACATCAACCAAAGAATGTGCTCCTAGTATTCGTCAGGCTCCTTGTCATGTTCTTTGGCAACATTTTGTAGCTTCGTTCTGAACAGCAAACAGGTATTTTTCCTCGACGCCACCCACAGAAGTTGTCGAATCCCTTCGCCCAGAACCCTGACTTGTGCTAAACCTGAAGCCTTCTGGTTTTCAGAGCGAGCTGTCTGTGGCTCCTTCGATACCTCCTGATTGCTGCTGCAGCTGCGTTTAGACTGATTGACATTTTTGAAGTCTCACAATCAGATTTTTTTGCCGTTCTTGTCCATATGGAGCCATGATGCAGACATGCAAATAGCCACAGCTAATAGATCCAAAACTGAGAAAGTTCTCACAGCTCATTTTATGACCATGACTGGAAATCACAGGTTCTGTGTCAGTGATCATCGGTGTATTTGCTTTTATTGTGTTGAATTTGTACCTTGGAAACTTGTTTTTTCAGTCTGGTCTTTCATGGAAATACTCTGCCTCCCCTCGAGCCACAGCACAGGTGTGAACTTCCTTCACTTGTATACTGTATATAGCTTCAGTCAGGCTCTAATTTCGTTTCCTACGTTGCTCTATTCTGTAACACAACATATGTTCGACATCCCTCCACTGTTGCTCGTCCTGAAGTTTATTTTTCCACCATTGAAATCATTTTTTGGTGTTTTTTTCATAATCAATTCAAGAGTTTAAGGTCAAAATGGTTTCTGACACAGTGCTATGCATATAAAACTATAAAACTCAATGAATATCTGCCTCACACTGGGTCGAAAACCTGAGAACAACCCGATCATTTCCACAGTGCAACTGTCATGGAAACCTTCATAAGTATTAATAGATTGCGGTGATTTACTCTTTATTGCATCCGACGCTGGGACTCAACAGGTCGTCGATGCCACACAGGTTTAATTAAAGCACAGCTGTGGGTGCATCAATATGCGCCGGACTCACCCCGAGCGGAGGGAATGTATTGTTTTATACGCCCGACAGCGATGCTGATTAGAGAGAAGGCGCCTTGCAAAGCAATATTCAAGGACGTGCGGCGGCAGAGACGTATAGACGCCGTCGTGGGATGTTGAGGTTTCTGTCTGGTGGTGATGAAACTTTGGTTTATCTGGTGTGTCAGCACAAATGAGTTAAAAAAAAAAGAAGGTTGGATTGTTGTCATTGCAAGAGAAGCTGTATATTCTACGAAAACTTCTTTTTTTTTCTCTGCATATGTTTTTTTATTTGAACAAAATTCAAGCAATTTAGTGGGTGGCATGTTCCTTTGCCTTCTCCATCTGTGTTTTCCTTCAGCTGATGTATATTTTCATCCCTGTCCAACTTGCTATTAAAGTCCCCGGCAAACACACACAACCGAGATTAATCCAAAGTGTGATTCTGACTTTACCCACACACACACACACACACAAACAGAAGATTCTGTTCCCAGAGAAAGACTGATCCATGCTGAGTCGGGCCGTAATTACTTGCTAGCAGACGGTGGAGGATAGGAAAGCCAAAAGAAATCATTAGGGAGCTGTCAGCTACCTACAACGCTCTGATGTCGGTCCTCTTTGGGCTCAGCGAGGCAACGGCATTGTTGTTTTCAAGCGTTTCTGCGTTGCTTGAAGAGAGTGACGGAGAGGATGAAGGAACGGAGGTAAAAAAAAAAAAAAACCTCAACAAGGTCAGCGACTGATTCGCAGCCTTGCAAGCATGCAAGTGTGAGATTACAGCACATCGGACGGCGAGCGCGTGAGTCGTATTGGAAGGCATGATGCGACCCCCTCGCCCATTATTTGATCCGCCTCTCGGGCTCTTTGGCGCTACAGTTTGGATTTATTTGGCCTAATTCAGTTACTTTTGAAGCTCTCAAGCACACTTTGGCTCAGGAACATGTTTTTTCTTTTCTGCTCCACTTTATTTTTTTAATATCCAAATAGTTTCCAGGAGGTTTTTTTTCTCTATCCGGGGCAGCACTAGCGGAACAAATCAGAGCCGGGCCTTGGGCGGGGCTAAAGACGGGGCCCTTTAAACCCAAATAATAAAGCTCATGATGACATCATTTTACAACATACACAAGCTTCAGCACCACGGAGAGCGGCCATGTCATTCTGAAGTCCATCAAACGGACATGAAGTAGAACCAAGAGAACAACAACAACATGAGGCTACATGGTCACTGATGATAAAACAACACAAACTCAGAACAGTTCAGCACCACCCTTGGGGCCTGGGCCGGGGGCGTGCCGCCCCTCCAGCTCCCCCTGCAGCCCAGTCGCTGCGGGGCAGCTGAGCCGAGGCAATCTGAAAAAAGTTTACGCATAAAACTTCTCATTATTAGCTTGAATTCATCATATTTGTCATCACAAATACTGAAATGTTATGCTACTGTACCTTTTAATTCTGGGTTTAAATCTGGATTTTGGTTTAGCCCCCATAAACCCAACATTTATTGAGACCACATGGAAGCCTTTGTCTTGGCTCCTAGTGTACAACAAAAGTAGATTTTAAACTGTAACTCATTACTTTTAGGATCCTTCATGGCCTCTCTTTTTCCTCTTATCAACAAGCAAATACTTTTGAAAACACATCCCCCAAAGTAGAAACTCAACGGAACCAAAGTGAGGCCACCTGTGATCGCTGACAGCATTCCTGCCATCGTTTGAGTCCACCTGTGGTTCCCAATCAGCCTGATTGCACGGACATAAAATGCCCCGCCAACAGCAGAACTTTCTCAGTTTCAGACCCACTGGTTCTGCCTACGTTGCCCGTCTGCATCGTGGAACAGAACAGCCAGAGGAACTAAAACAAACAATTGATTGAAACCAGAAAAATAAGTCAATTGAAGCACCGCGGCGGCGGCGATCAGGACGTACAGAACAAACCGATAATGAGGGCTGCAGAGGTCATCCTCCTAAAACGGCTCCGCAGACACTTTTAGAATCCGACAGACAGGAAAGTGCTTCGGACTCGGTACACGGGTTGTCAATGGAAGTTTCTGCGGCAGCTCAGACAGCGAGAAGGCCATCAATCAAATCAGCCGATATGGATGGAAATATGGATCCCAGGAAAATAGGCCTTTTTCTGCTCCACAAAACTAGAAGGTAAAACTTTAGCAAATAACATTTAAAGAAGCTGGATACGTATCCGGAGCAGACCAAGATACATGTTGTCAGAGAGACTCTCGCAAGTTTGGTGTGAACCCGGCCGACAATACGGCGTGATGACATTTAGAGATGAAACCATAAAGGCCCGTGGATAAACCAAAATACTGGCTGACGGGATGACTCACAGTCTGCAGAAGGTTTGAAGAGGAATGTTCCAGCATCGATCCAAAGAGTGTGGAGACTTCGACCTGGGCAGGTATGTCGCCTCACTTGAATCCAATACAACATCTTTGGGGTGTTAAAGAGAAACGTGGCGCAACGTCTTGAGCAAAGAGGAGCTGAAAGAAAAGTAGTTTTTGAAAATTGGCAGATTATTTCTCCAGCAAACACGAGTATCCTCCTTGAATGAAAGGTTTACTCGCTTTTGTCGTGTTGCTTATCGAGTAGCGATGATGTGACGATGATGAAGACATTCTCCGCTGATCCCGTCTTGTTGGTTTGTAAAAATTTATTGGAACAAGGTCGATATCTCCTGTGAGAGGATTCGAAGCCAAAGAGAATCACCCTCCAGACCAACCTGAACCAGCTGTTTATGTAAAACAATGGACATCTGGTTCATGTCACATCCTCTGGATAATGTGACGACCCTCCAGATGCAACTTTTTAACCTTATTACTCCAATCATAAGTCTGCAAGGCCCATAGTTCCAAACCCCAGATCCAACCGTTCACCTGGAGCCTATATTTAAAAAAAAAAAAAATTATCTTTTAATTGTACTTAACAGCAAATGCAGCTCCTGAGAGGTGTTACAACACTGCACTCACTTCAGCCGTATCCCGCAGCCTTTCGATGGCTTTGCTCTCACCTGAATAAGTGAGAACGAAGAGAAAAGGCTTTCAGGATCGCCGCTAATGCGCTTGGCAGCTATGTTGCTATTCTGGGTGAAGTGGATATGGAACCAATGAATGCAGTCGTCCAGTGTTGCTCTAACTGAAGCCCAATTTTAGGAGAGTCGCTGATCAGGAGAGACGTTTAGTTAACAGTCACTTGAGTTTACTTGGAGACCTGGTGATGTTTTTTTTTTTGTTTAAAAGCCTCCTGGAACTATTCTCGACACAAGTGTTAACTCGCAATATGGCTGAGCAGATTGTTTTGCAGCGTTGATGAGCGCAGCAAACACCAGCGCCGTGAAGACGAGGTGCGAGAGGACCTTTCACCCCTTTGCATCACTTCATTTCATGCCTGATGTACATTTTTTTATTTTTTTTAGAGCATCCGGCAAATTGCTGACGACGGAAAAGCCGATCTGTTTGCGTCTGCATGCGCTCCCGCCGTGCGCGTCGTCAGGTGCATCGAGGCGCGTGCGTTTCAGGGAAAATATCACCTCGAGTCAGTGGAAATCAGAGAGCTGCAGATCAAACCCATCATCAGCCGCCGGACCTCTGGGATGACAGCTGCTGTTATTTTGCTGGAGACGGAGACAAAGTCTTTTTATTTTTTAATCTGGCAATGTCATTTCAGAAGGTCATCTTCCTCCACAAAGACTAAACTCATTAAATTCGCGGACTGTTTAAGGCGTCATACAGACATGTGCAACAGGCCCCGGCTCCAATTGTCTGGCTGAAATTAGCAATCAAGATCTTAAGACAAAGTAAATGTATTCAGGGCGAAAACAAATGAGGAAATTACACACTCTCTCTTCTTTGGTGTTCAACTCTGAATGTCGAAAGTGTTTATTAGTCATATTTGTATAACCTTCCTCTCGTCTTTGTCCCCTGAGTTGCCCCGTTTTATTATCGAAGAGGTCTGGAGGGGTTGGTGGTGGTGGGGGGGGGTTTCAATATCTCCCATGCAGCATGCTGTATGAAAGCCCTTTCCTATAATTATAAGAAACCGGACAGTTTGTTTTGGTTCGTTGCCGTGAGAACGTATAATTTCATCTTTGGAAAATAATAAATTAAGATGGAAATCATCACTGCGGTGGAACAAACAGCTCTGTACTAGACGACAAATCTACAGACGAAAACAAAGAGGAAAGTTTTTATTTGTTCATCTGGCTTTTGGGGGATAAGCTTGTTAGCTTTCTTAGCAAGGCGTAGAATAGATGCGGGAGGCAGTTAGCTTAGCTTAGCATACATACGGAAACAGCTATCCTTTCAGAGTTGTCTTAGCGACTTGCATTACACTGGTTCACAGTATTGGTAGAATATGAATAAATATATGAATTAAAATCAAAATTTGTGGCACAGTTGAATTGATTTTGTACACAAGTTACACATAAAGTATCCATACAGCTACACATGGCGGAGGTTGAGATACCTTTTAAAGCTCACAAATAACATATTTTGTCTTATTTGTAGGTGTTAAATGTTAAATATTGCTGCCTTTAGACAGAACCAGGCTATCCGTTTCCCTGTTTTCAGACTTGATGACATGCTAAGCTAACTGTTTCCTGGCTAAACCTTCATATTTATCATGCTGCCTTGAGGTTTCACATATACTAGTTGGTCTTAAGGCAAAGAAATGTTCATGCATTGTCTTCCCTTATCCAGGCTGAGAGGGAAAATTAAGTTGAACTGCAGTTCCTTGAATGTCCACTAGAGGCTGCCTCAAAAAGTGAGCGAACCCCCATCGACCTCCATGTTAAAATGTGCGACTTTACAGCAGAAATAAACGCATTTACAGGCTGGTGCATGAAGTAGTTTAGGTTTCTACAGTTAATTTAATTTAACGACAAACGTATGGGGGATTGATTTTTATATAAGTCACCCATTTAAATTATAAACACGCCGCATAGAAAATCTATCAGCGAGTGCGACTTGCTAATTGCATTATATCAAATTAAGATTTAAAATCAAACCAGTGCGGAAACATCTCTAAAATGTGCCTCTGTTTTTTTTTAAATCTAATTTTTGAACCAAAACCAAGCGATTCTGTTTTTCCGACACAGTGAAAAATAACACTGGCCTCCTCTGCTGCTTCGAGTCCTCGCTTATAAATATCCAACGTACTCAAAACTCACCAGCCACAAGACACAAACAAGCTCTCCTATTTCCTGGCTTCCCTGTAAATATACGTATTGATCAGAAACTCCTACTTATTACTCACAAGGCCTCACGGTGCCCGGCGCCTCACTATGCTGTTGCTGTGATTTATTTACTACCCACCCATACTTTCCACTTACAGGATGCCTTGTCATCCCCCTCATTTGAAATTAAACAGCTTGCAGAGCCTTGGCTCCTTTGCTATCTCTCTTTAACGTCCCCGCAGTCCATCATCCGCCCCGCTTCTGGCCGCGCAAGCTTTGAAGTTCATAAACTGTGAAGCAAAGGATGGCTGATCTGATGGTCATTGCAGCCGAGGCAGAAAGGACCCGGTCAATAAACCCAGAGAGTGAGATGCCTCGTGCAGAATCGCAGGCAGACATTAAAGCGGAAAAAAAAAAATCATGCACCCGCTTTACCTTTTGCTCTCTGTCTTTGTCGTTTTGTCCCCGGGAGGGTGCGGTGCGACGGGTTCTTTGAGGATAGCTCGTGAAAATAAGCTGAGAATGACTCGATAATCTGACACTAAATGTAAAACCTGTCGGATTGTCAAGACGGAGGTCGAGATGCAAGGAGGGCTTGATGCCTAAAGGCTCATTAGTTGTTAATTATTGTTCACAGTTGTTATGATAACTAGTAGAGCTGGTCTGAGCAGTGGTCTCTGGATATTCAGGCCCAATTAATGATGAATATCCGAACATTCGGCGAGTTTGGGGGGCACTTCCACCCCGGGGGGGGGCGCTCCAACAGGATTGCACGGCAGCGGGGGTGGGGGCGTGGCAGTTTCGCTCCACCGTTACCATCCGCTCGCTGTGTGTGACGTCGTCGTGTCCTCTTCTGGGACACTTTTGGGTCATATGAAGTTCACACAGCAGATCACATACAAGTCGCATTGAACTGGAAATGTGAACGAACTCACAAACAAATCAGATTTCACTAAAGAAATCTGAATTGAGCATCAAGTCCTGCAGTGTGAATGTAGCCAATCTGTGGGATTGTTCAGTCAGATAATACGCCGTCATGTCAGAATCCAAGGCTGTCGGTACGTTAAAGCTGTTTTTCATGTGTTTGGACTGTGAAGGGTCGGATTATCGAGTCTGTATTAAGTTTTTGTGATTCCTCGTTGAAAGCTCGGAGGTTGTTTCCCGCTGCGACTTCATCAAGGTCTCCGCCGATGAGCACTTTAAATGTTTTGATCATTTCATGTGAAATCTCTGACCCTGAAGGTAAGAGACTGTCAACGCCGCTTCAAATCACAACACAAAGGCAGCAATCATGAGAGAGAGAGAAAAAAAAAACAATCCTAATGGCTGCTTCACAGCTTTTCAAATACAAAAACATGCTTTTATTTTGAAATAGCCGCCACATGTAACATGAATACATCATGAGAGCCGAGGAAATCAGTATTCAGGACGATGCCACGGGCTGTTATGGGGCCGCTGTTCAGACATAATGAATGTGTTAGAGACCAGACTGCATGTAAAGGGAATGTGGGAAAAAATGAAGTTCACTTGACCTCAATATATTCCCCCTCAGCTCCTGAAAATTGCTTTTGCTTTGGTCCTTCCACTTGATATCTTTTTGCCAATCACAAAGAGTCACAAAGATCCAGCGAGTGTCCTCTGCGTCTGTGCACCGTCAGCGCTGCTGTCGCGGCTAAGATTGTGCTTAAGAGCATGATGCACATGTGCCAACTCAGCAGCTGTCACCTAAAAGTGAGGGAGGCCAGAGTATGAAAAAGAAATCCGTTCTCGCCTGACACTTTTCAACTTGCAAGAATAGCAAAACAGCGCGCCGAGTGGCACCGCGGCCCGCTGGGTAAACACACGCCTGTCTCTCAAAACCCGGGGATCCGATCGCTGTTTGGAAAAGAGCTGCTGAAGTGTCCTTGAGCAAGAAGCCGAATCCTCCAAACGCGCTCCCTTCCTGTCGAGTGTAAAGTCGGCGTTTTGCAGCTTTTTTTCCATTCTGCTCACGAAGGTTTCCTCAGGTTAAAAAATGCATTGCTTTTGTATCAAGATTTCAAGTGCGAATTTGAGGATTTCTTTTCTATGCAAGAGATGTTATATATTAAAAAAGGGGCTCAGGTTCATTGTTTATGTTGCATTTTGTTCTTGAACAGGTGAATCGGCTTCACATTCACCCGCTCTGTTCGCCTGATTGGTGGCTGCCGACAAAAATAGCTGTAAGCAGAACATCTCCTCATTACTGTGGGCTTTAAATGGGACGGAGATGTGCATTTGTTCCCCACAAGTGTCAGTTTTCTGTGCAAAAAAAAGCTCTAATGTTCACTTAGAGATGCAACAAAACCTCCGACAAAGGCAGGCGACATTTTTATTTGCATTAAATACTTATTAATGCAACAGTGCAGTGATATAAATGAATTTACTTACTGTTTGAGAAGCATTTAAAGAGGAAACTTCAACAACAAAAGACACAAAAGAAAACAAAAGAGTGAATCATATCTATACGAGTGTTGATGATAGTAAACGAGAAAAGCTGAGTTTAATATTCCTGCATTAGATTTAATAGTTTTTACACCTGGTTGGAGACATTCCCGCCATAAATTGGTGCGTAGAAATGTGTTTATTGCACGTTTAGACTCTTCAGACGTCTATGGATGTTATCTTTATCCTTTTCTTACTCCCGTCTGGGTGCTACCGACATTCCCAAACGCACGCAAAAGTGCAAGGAACCAACCAAAAACAGAACTGCTTTGAGGCTTTTTAACCAACTGACAAACACTTCTGATAAGTGGCTCTTTCAGGGAGCATTTTGGCGACATTTCCGCGCTCAGCGTTTGGATTGGTGATTCCGTCCACTTGGCAGCGTGTTGATATGCGACGGGAGCTCACCTCTGAGCTGTGTCGCTAAACTGTGAAATGATTCATGACTGCAGCACCGCTCGGGAACTACATCCCCTCGAAGTCGAACAGGAAAGTATTTTAAAATAGATACTAACATTTTAGAGTTTGTTATGTTAAAAATAAATCATTAGCAGCATCGTTTACACTCATGCAGCCCCTTGTCATGATACTTCACTGTCAGGACTGTGCATTCACTGTGGTGGTCCTGGTTAAGTTCCTATCAAACATACCGGATCCAATCTGAGCCAGGTTTTTGTTTTTTTGGTGCACCCAGGCTTTAATTTAACCCGTTCAGCTCTGAGCTATTTTTCCGGCCTCTGCTCGAAAATGACATCCCCATAATAAAAACAGTTTATCTCTGCAGCCACAAGGTCTATTTGAATAATTCTTGTGTCATGATAAAAGGAGCACTTGTAAGATTTGCTCAGATGTGTAAATATCAGCATATATGTTACTGGTTCAGAGTAAATGAAGATGCCACACAGCATGAATGAAAAACTTTCAGGTTCCCCTAAAAAAGAAAAAGCCTTTTCAGGATAATGATCTCGTTGTAATGATCCAGCTGCAGCTCTAAACCTCTCCCAGATCACAGCACAATGTGTGAACATTATTCTCTCTGCAAAGGTTGACTCTGATAAAGTGAAGCAGAACAAAATTAGAGAGTTTTTAGTACAGACAGTTCAGGCGAGCTCACATTCTGGCTCATTCTGATCATCTCAATTTTCTTATGTAGAACTAGAATTAGAATAAAACTTTATTAATCCCTTTGGTATAAGACCTCAGGGAAATTGTTACACCAAAAAACCAACACAACACCAACATAAAATCAGCAACAAAACAACAGCATTCAAAAATCCAATTAAATCAAATCAAATCCAAATCAAAATTCAAATGTACCAACGATATATTTCACTAATGGTGTTCAATGCATCCACATACAGGATTTATTTATTTTTATTTATTTATTTTTAAAAAATTTTTGAAAATCCAACCAGACTGCTGTCTGTGTTTTGCGTCCTGATGCTGCTCAGACTGCTGTGACGCTCCCGTGGTGACGCAAGGCTGCACCTCCGTCATGATTGGTCGATGTCAGTGATTGACACCGCCTTCGAATCGCTAGAGCCAATAGAACACAGCGACAGCCACCAAAATGAGATTGACAGCGCTTTTAGCCAATCAGAATCAGCAGGACGCCATCTTGAAGACGAGTGTGTACTCCTTAGCTCCCTTTGGCTAACGAAGCCTCCAAAAGACGCCCGGAAGGATTTCAGCGTAACACAGGAAGTAGTACCAGCTGCTTCCCATGTGGATTTACCGATATAATAAACATTTCACGGCAAAACAGCGAAAGTAAGAGACATTTTACAACTATATTATGATGAAGCGATTTCTGTTTTTGCTGTTCTTTGGGTTGTTTCTCGCTGATGCTTTGATCTCAGAGTTTGCAATCTGTGGACTGTGTGTACAATAAACCATGTGGCAGCTAAATGCTTTATTACACCACCAGCTAGTTGCTAACTTTGTCCTGTTTGGTAGCAAAACATCAGCCTGATGAGATCCAAGCGTAGATGATTGTAAAACAAACCGATTAGCTAAAAAATAAAAAGCCACAGCAGCTCTGGTTGATAATTATCTGCGGGTTCGAGACCTCTCCTCCATGCATGTGCACATCCATCACATCCATTGTTCCAGCAGAAATATTCATTACAGCAGCTTTAAAAAAAAAAAGGGGGAAAGACAGCAGCAGTCACAACAGCGTCTGGGTTCTGGTGAGAGACCGGCTCTTCGGTTCCCAAAGAATAGCCGAATTAAATCCTCAAACACGGCCTAATTCGGCTAAATGAGGTTTGTCAAAACTGTATTTAAATAAAGCACAAGGGGATAAGAGTGCTTTATCATCCGCCGGCCCGCGTGGAGGCATATTCACCTGCCGCATTAAGAAATCAATCTTGTAATGAGTCGAAGCAGCAATAAAACAGATTTTATGGCGAAGAGCTGCGGAGGCTCAACGATAAGAGCTTATTGAAATGTCACATATTTGATCCATATAATACCCGCTATGTCTCCTTATAACGCACATAAGCCCCCTCTCGGATGCATTAATAGAATAAGCAGACGGCCTGAAATGTAAAAAGGATCGAATTTGACTACAAGGAGGGAAAATCTGCGCCCGGCCGCGTTTGCCAGCGGGTACCACTCCAGCAATCTGTGATCGCTGACAGTCTTGTAAAACACCGAGGTACCTGGACTTTGAAGCCCAACGCTCTGGGGTTTACAAGACAAGTGGTTTTTACCTGCCAAGCCACAGCATCTGCTCCTGCTCCGGCTTTTCTTTTTTTTTTTTTTTCAAGTGCTGACTGAAGCAGCTACGAGCTTTGAAGGTTTCATTTTCCAACGCATGCGGCGGATTGACCAAGTTCCAGCGCTTTGGTCCTTCTTGTAAGAAAAAAAAAAAAAAAAAAGCCAATGTAAGGTTTGATCAGAGGGGAAAATGGAAACATCAAACGAGCAGACTGATTAGCGTCCCGTGTCATTTTTCCACGATGTTGCATCACGGTTAGAATCGCTGGTATTATCCTCTCGGTTCCGCCCCGCCTCCTTTCTAATCGCGCGGTGACATCACGGCCTCGGTAATTGGCTGCAGCGGGTTCGGGATGCGGAACCCGGAGAGGCTACGACGGCGTTTCAGAGGTCGTGGGAGGGAAGTGATGAGCAACGTCCTCATGCAGCAAGACGAAGGACGAGGAGGTGGAGGAGGGATAGCAAATGATGCAACGTTATGTTTTAATGAGGAATATAATCACACGACATTATGGGGAACAAAAAAAAACGTGGCAGTAATCAGCTGTGGCCACAAGGGGGAGCAGTTTGGTCGAGGGTGGAGACGATGTACGACATTAAACAGTGACCTCTCAGATGTGCCCCTTTTTAACAATTTAATGGATGTCTCACACGCCCCCAGAATACGTCTTTTAATTTATCAAATGTTTCATTATTAAAATAAATAATCCACGCTAGCGGTTTGTGTTATCGTCTAAAGTTGTGTCAAAGCTACATGTTAGGATCCATATTTCTTCTTGTGGTTGTATTTATTTATTTTTCTTAAGGCGGAATTCAAACCCCGTTACAAAAACTGCTCTAAATATTAGTGCACATATTAACTTTTAAATGTAATTAAATGTAGTTGCTGCTACACTTTGCTTCACATAAGTTTACTGGAAATATATTAAAATAAAATAAAATAAAATAAAATAATAAAATACATTTTTAATTTTGTTTTAATGTCCTTCACGTGTCATCTGTTTCTTTTTGCTGCAACAAGTGGATTTATTTATTTATTTTTATTTGAAAAACAAAACAACAACAACAACTGTATTTTTTTTACAACAATTTACCCTTATTTTACAATTTTCCCTTGTTTTGGTAAAATTAGAGATAATCTCTTTTACAATTATAGAAACAAAATTTAAAAAATAATAATAATTACATTTACAAGCTGAAGAAACAAAAGCAAACCATCGATCAGCAAACAAAATAAAAACAGACCAAAGCTGTAAATAAAGCCGACATGTAAAGATTTATATTTGTTATAAAAACAAATTTGTTCTTTTGTAATATTTGTAAAAATACACTTTATTTAAATCAGGAAAAAAAAAACATTATTTTTCACATATAATTGTTTGGCTGTTATTTTACAGATTTTCTCTGCTGCGTTATTAAATTACAGATAATATCTAATAATAAAAGAAAAACAAGATTAAATGACATGTTAAAAAAACACACACATAAAAACAGGCCAAAG
This sequence comes from Stegastes partitus, assembly GCF_000690725.1. NCBI lineage: Eukaryota > Metazoa > Chordata > Actinopteri > Pomacentridae > Stegastes > Stegastes partitus. The sequence continues at coordinate 100,963 of NW_007579294.1, forward strand.
ATGTAAATAAAGTCCACGTCAGTAGTTTATATTTTTATAAATAGTAATTTGATCTTTTACAATGTGTGACGGTAATATTACACAGTTTAACTGTATTTAAATCTTTAGAAAATGTCATTATTTTTAACTTGTTCGCTGTTATTTTCACGATTTCTTTTTAAAAATTTTGAAGTCAAAGTTTTTAAAAAAATATTTGCTTCCAGATTTTTACAAGTTTTTGCTTTTTTTTAACGGGACGACTTTATTTTATGTATTTATTTTTCTTTTCTTTTCTTTACAGTGCTTTACATTTTGTCCTAAAGCACAAACCGACGGCTAAAGCAGAACAATCAACTTCTTTCTTTCGATGCCGTCATTTACAATCCGCCCTGATTCAAATCAAACACGCAGATCTTTCTGCACATATTGAGAAGTTGTGAATTTCTAGACACATAATACGTGAACGTAGCTTCAATAAAGACCCGGAACAGAAAATATACGAGACGACTTCAGCCACCTTGACGCCGTCTCAGGGAAGATAAAACGTGGAAATGGGATGTTAGCAGGTCAACTTTGAGCTACCTTCAGAAGACTTTCTTTTATTTCATATACATCCTCCTTTGGGTAGATTTTTTTATCACCCAGTTATTTTTATGTTTGCATGCCTGCAGCTTTTACGCCCGCTATAACACTCGCCTCCTTTCTTGGCCGTGTATCATCCAAAAATTAGATTTTTTATTTTATGTGCAGTTAAATAAATAAGAGGAGAGTAAAGCCCAGACAGACATTTTCTAAAGAGGACTTTTCTGATTTGCCTTTTTTTTTCTTGATCCAACAGCCGTCAAGTGGAGCGAAGGTGGTTAGCCATTGTTGCCCGGACATGTATAGTAATTACATTCTCCTCCGTTCAGCTCCTATCTCCGTACAGCACCAGCGCAAACCCCTCTCAAACTCCATTATACGCTTGCCAAACGGAACAAAAGCTCGACGCTCAATGGGTTTTCTGGCACTCCGAGCGACACCCCGACCCGCTCCGGGGGTCACGCGTCAAACCGGCGGCAGACTTTTAATTTATGGCGGTTATCGAGGTATCGGCGGCCGGATTAGCCCCGACTTGGCCTCGCTCCGACTAAAAGGGAAGAAGTTTAAACAGTTGACCATTTCTTAGTGCTGCCTTTTTTTTTACACCAAACCGAAGGAGTCGGTGGACGATTCCTAACGAACACACATCTGGAACAGATGCTGCGGCGGAGCCTGGAGTAGCCGGAGCACAAAGCAAGGCGCTGGTCTTGTCTGATGAGAGGCCTCGTTTGGAGCTGCCATTAGTCGACGTATGATTTATGGCTCCGGCTGCCTCTCCTGCTGAAACCTTTTCACTTCGGCGGCCCAGACTCTCTCCTCCCTTCCCTCCTCTCTCCTCCTCTGGTCTCCGATGCAGCACGCTGAGCTTTGGCGGGACGCAGACGAGCTAAGTAAGAGTTGTTTTAAAAATAGAAGGGAGTGATGAATGGAGGCGGCGAGGCGGGGGCTAACGCTCCACTTTGATCCACTCTGACTGTGGAGAAGTTCCCCCCCGTAGGCAGCACGTTCTCCCGACGTAAGAACTCTTAAATTTAGAAAGTGCAACTGATGCATTTAAATGACTTAATTATGCAGGTTGTGTTTGTGCGGTGACGAAGCGGGATCCAGGGAGGGACCGCCGCAGCTCATGACGAGGCATTAAAACGACGCCTCGCTGATCCGCTCGGCCTCCAGCTCTCATCAGCCAGTGAAGGTTTCTGCTGCGTTTCAACGTCGTCTTTGTTAACGCTGAAGAATAAACTGAGTTTGAGGAACCATCGGGGCTGGAAAAAAAAAAAAGACCTTTTGTTCTATATTTCAACTTGAAACATGCAGGAACCTCCAGCAGGTGACTTGAATCAGGATTCATGGCACCAGAAGGACTAGAGGTGATTTTCATGTGGAAGATAATCCCCCCAAAAAAGCTGGTAAAACCCTGGAAAAGGCTCCTAAAATATAAATATATGATTTTGCTCTTGATGTGATTCAACAACTGAGGCTGGGACACAAACAAAACAACGACATCGTGTCAACAAACCGGCATTTAAATCGCTAAAAAACTTAAAAATGTACAAATACTCAATAAATATGATCAGGACGGATGTTGTGGGAACAAAATGAGTCATTAAAAGTAGATGTTGATGGTTTGATGTGACGTTTCTGTGGTTGTGTTTTATTGACGATGACATTTTTGTCCTTAATGTCAACAATTAAAAACAAACAAACAAACATTACACTGCATTAAAAACATAATGTTAGTCATTGACACATCCCAGAGTGAGATTATTTTAAAAAACAAAAGAAATAACAATTTCATTTAGCTCTTAGTATATGGGATAGAAAATAATTGTGACTTTTTCATAAAAGAAACAAATAAACAATGACATCATGTAAACAAAACTGGCATTTAAAGGGTTAAAATCCTGGAATTGGATGAACATTTGGTAAATATGATCAGGACGGATGTAGAGGTAAGAGACTGAAAGTGAAACTATATTCATAGATCATGTTTTTCTGCAGGGTGGTTCAGTTGTTAGCATCGTTGCTAGAAGGTCACCGGTTCGAGGATCTTCCTGCGTGGAGTCTCCATGTTCTCCCCGTGCAGCGTGGGTTCTCTCCAGGTTCTCCAGCTTCCTCCCACAGTCCAGAAACATACTGAGGTTTACTGGTGATTGTAAATTGTCTGTAGGTGTGAATGTGAGTGTGCTTGGTTGTCTGTCTCTAAGTGTAGCCCTGTGATAGACTGGTTACCTGTCCAGGTGTCCCCTGCCCTGACCCAAAAGTGGGTCGCGACCCACCAGTTGAGAACCCCTGGTATAGATGATGGATGTTTTTCTGTTTTTGAATTTGACAGCTAAAAGGTGAAGACATATTGTTGGTTTTCTGGAGCCGTCTCACCACCTTCTGTTCATGTTTTCCTTTATTCACTCTGAGCGTTGCAGCAGGTTGTCCTCCTCCTCCTGTCCACCAGGGGGCCTCGGCTCACATCCATCCCTTCCTGTCAGCTGACCTCCTAACCTGCCTGCTCACCTGTTCTGCATCTCCAACTCGTTTGGAGCTTCTCCTCTCAGTTTGGTCTCAGCTTCCACCTCCTCTGGACGACCTTCGGCTGCCTCCAGGTCTGTTGGATTTATCTCATCTGCTTCTCTGTTTTTGCTGAGTCCAGCCGACCGGTGCCGAGTCACCGGGAAGCCCAGAGGCGAAGCTTTTTCTATCAGAACCCTGGTGGTGAGAAACAGACCACATAAAGCCGCTCACCTGTCGCCTCTGCTTCGTGTTTTCTCGCTGGTATTTCCACCAAATGTCAACCAGCTGCTGTTCTGACCAACAGTAAAAACAGAAGTCGAGCCGTTTGCACTTTGAAAATGGCTCCAGTGTTTTTTTTTCCTCTCTCGTAACACGTTCTGTGTTTAAGCAGGAAGCCGACGGACCGCGGTGTCGCCTCCTCCCGCCTCGGTGCCTCGCCGGGCCACATCTGTCCAGCTGTCAGCGCCGCAGGCCCATCAATCAGGCGGGTGAGTACGAGAGCGCGACGGGCGGCCATTAATCACGCCCAGACGCCGGCGGGACGGGAAGTGTTGGGATTTTACATCCTCCATGTTTTGTTTTATTTTATTTTGCATTTATTGGTTTTCTCGCTGGGGAACAAACTCGGGGTCAAAGGTCGAAAAACGTCCTCAAGATGAGTTGAACTTCTTCTGTAAGGGTGTAGATGTTCCCAGAATGTTCTTATTTGGACACAATTACACGATCGAGGATGTTTAATCGGCCGCCAAGCTGCTGCAGCATCGCCCAGGAAGACTTGATCTCTCTCCGTTCACATTTAGCTCCAACAAAAATGAAAAGGTTCCAGATTTCCAGGAGAGAAAGCGCTCGTTTAAATCCTGATAACGAAGAGCCGGCGAGGCTCTCGCTGCCGAATGCACGTTTCATGTTCAGCGAGTTTTGAACCGTCCGAGGCCCAGAAACGTTGTTAATTAGCTGTAGTCTGTTTGGAGTCTGTATGAGCAAGTGGCGGCTAAAAGGAATTAAAAGCGTCGATGGGTTTTGCTTGAGTTTCAAAAGCAGTCCTGGAGAGCAGCAGTGAGGCGTAGGTGTGTTTTTCAGCCCGACAGGTGGCTTTTTGTGGTTGTTTGTTCCACTTCTGAGAGGTCACAGAGTTTAATTTATTATGATAGAAGGTTTGGTTTCAGTCAATATGGATGATTATTAGTAACCTTTTTAAATAAAGAGCAGAAGAACGAGGTTGAATTTGAGTTCAACCACAACAATCAAAACAAGCATGAAAATATCTAAATGTACACAAATAAAAGACTCCTTTATTATGCAGCAAAGCTTTTATTTTGTTAGTTTGCATCTGATGCATTTACATGAAACACTAGAAGAGTTCAACTGACCAACTGACAGATAAACTTTTTGTCAGTGTTGTTATATTAAAACTGAATTCATGTATGAGGTGATGTCGAGTCAATGTGTGGGAGTGATTGTGTACGGCTGAATTCTGGTCACCTGTAGCTCACCTGGTTGAGCTGCGTCCCATGTGCATCGGCTGCAGTCCCGATGTGGAGGTCATGAGTTTGAATCATGCTCATGGCCCTTTTCTGCAGGTCCTTCCCTCATTCTTCTCCCCCACTTTGTCTCTACTGCTCGATCAAATAAAGGCAAAAAAATACAAAAAAACCCAAATATTGTTTAAGTCACCTTGGTTCTACGTACCTACCCACGTTTGTGTTTTTAGTTCCTGTATGATGATAACATAACGCACACACAGACAGGTGAACACACTTTGGTGCTTTGATTAGATCAGACGTGTTTCAAATGAATGAACGCCTCCAGCAACACAGAACTGTTTGTGTGACCAGCGGTGCATCGAGGTGTTTCGCTTTATTTGTTAATGTACTTTATACGTTTGTACGATGCTCTGTGTAGTTGTGCTGATTGTAGAGATGCGTGGACTTCATATCGTGTGTCAAATTTCTGCATCAGTTGATTTGAAACTAAGTTCAAGTTGAGATAAAGTACATAAATTAAAAATTTTCGTATTTACTTCACCATCGGAGCAACTTATTTTTCTTAATTTGCCAGATTAATTACATTTTTTTCATTTTAAATCACGTGGAAACACAACCTGTTTTTTTTTTTTTTGTTTTACGACTAATCAACTTAAAAACTTGTGCTACTAATTAATAAAAAAAGTTAATTTTAAAAGTTTTTAATGTGGAGAAAACGCAAACTTCCTGTGAGTCAATGTAGAAGAGAAGTTGTCAAAACGCAAAAAGACTCGTGCATTCATAATTCTTATAATTTTTTTTTTTAAATTAAACTGATTTAAGTTGAGATAAACTAAATAAATTAAACATTTTCATGGAGGCAGATCAGTTTTAAGTGCTTTCTCTTATTTACTTTACCACTGGAGCAACTTATTTTTATAATTTCCCAACTTAATGACACTTTAAAAAAATTTTATTTTTATTTTTTAGGGCTAAAAACTTGAGCTTATGCTGCTAATTAATAAAAAAGTACATTTTAATGGCTTTTATTGTGGAGAAAATTCCAACTTCTTCTCAGTAAATGTAGTTTGTGATCTTATGAGAAGTTGCTGTAGCTTAAAAAGACTCTTGCATTAATAAATATTATTACTTTTATTCAACCTAAACATAATTTTCTGTATTCAGATGACATAAAAGTGTTTTTTTTCTGTAGATTACTGGATATTTTTCCTTTTAAGCCCCTAACAAAACACTCAAAGTCAGGAGCCAGGTGATAATGAAACAATAATCCTGATTTTTTTTTCCTCGTTGAACATCAGATCTGACAATTAGCGGCGTTCGGAGACAGCTTGAGAAGTGTCACGAGCGCTCAGATCACCGCTGGATCCGGCTCTCGGGGTTCCTCTCGCCGCGGGGATCCGGCGTCGCAGCGTGAAGCCTATAGCAGCATCTTAACTAACACTCGGGGGGCATCATAATAGCGCGCCGGTGGGAATTAAGGCAGACGGCGCGGCCCTCTGGGGCGCACTCCGGCACAGCGGGAGCCTCGCAGGTGGAAGGTGTGCGAGATGTTCGCCGGCGGATGCAGCTGCTGAGTAGAAGCGTCTCTGGGGAGGATGAGCTGGGCGGAGACGAGCAGCCGCTTCATGTGCAGAGCCGGTTGGAGGTTGAGGAGGAGGTTAGCTGACACGACGCTCACGAGCAAGTTGTAGTCGTTGTTTCTCCTCTAAATGACCTTTAGAGGCATAACAGGAAAAAGAATTATAGGAAAAACACTCATAGTTGGAGTTACGCTCTAAAAAAAATGCAAAAATTCTGTTCAAATGAAGGCGATGTCAATCTTTTTGAGTCATGACGACCTCTAATGAAGTGATCCTCAACCTGTAAAAGGAATTTAATCAACAGAAAGACTTTAACGAGCGACAAACCATATATGGCAACTTCCTTTAAAATGGCAGAATCATGTGACTTCATCCAGCCAATCAGTCGCTGTGGCCTCTGACCAATCACGAGTGAGATGGAGTGAAATTTTGACTGAAGATCCGCAAATCTGATTGGTGATTTGGAAATTCGTGTTCCTTCGTCTTTTCATGTGTATATTTATTATAATAATTTATCCACACAATATTTTTAATTTTAATGTTTTTTACCTCATCTCGGTGGGCGTCTAATCCTGTATTGTAACTAACCCTAACCCAAAATTCTGATTTCCTGCTTTAGATCAACCTTTAAAGCTGCAAACTTTATTCTGAAGGGACACAATAATGCTGCGTCTGCTTCATATTGTGCGGAATTTGAACTCAAATGTCCGCATCGGTTGATTTAAAACTAATAAATGTTCCTTCATCTTTATGTATTTGTTCTCGTACATGGTAGCTGCTTGGGCTTTGATTTGCAGCCGACATCGTACTTATTTATCCCGTTAGCGTCTGTTGGGATACCAGCAGTGTGTCAGACGGTTGCGTCACGGTTCCATTCGCCATTTACCCCTATGGAGGGCATCATCGGGGGTGAGCTCCCAATCCCCTGACACCAGCTCCTCCCATGTTTTCCTGGGTCTCCCCCTCTTTCTTTTTCCGGCGACGTCCAAGTTCTTGATTTTGTTGATGAACTGAGTACTAAGGTGGATGTGTCCAAACCATCTTTAGACTGCGGTACCAGATCTCTGTATGAAGATCAACGAGGCCTAATTTCATGTGAGGCTCACTTGAGCTGATGTGCACATCAGGCTTGATGAGGTACATCCATCTCAACGTGGATCTCTCATTCCACTCCAGGAGACTTTGATCTTCTTTCCTTGAGGCCAGCACTCGTTGGCGTACAGCACGGTACTGTGGATGTTGTATGGGCGGCCACGGACATCGGGGGGATATGGACCCTGGTTTCTTCCAGCCCGATCTGGTTCTAGTGATAGTGGCAAAATCTGAACCTTTTTAAAAAGTTAAAAAAGAAAAAAATGTCTTCTTATGTCTACCAATAACTCTCCAGGGCTGAAATCCAGAACTCGAGAAAAATCTTCAAGCCAATTTTATGAAGTTGCCTCGACTTGAATTTAGCGGTAAAATCAACTAACGCAGAAATTTGAGTTGAACTTAAACATGATATTAAGTTGATGCAACATAATTATGTCAGTATAATGTAGGTAAATGTGAAATCAAACCACACAGTCAGACTCCTGGTTCCGCTCTGGCCTTCGTCTCTCTTAACACACAGCTCGTGTCTCCTGCAGCCGCTAGAACAAGACAGAAAAACAAGAGCTAAGCACAAAAATGCAGATATTCTCCAGTCTGAGCTGCACTCGCCGAGCCGAGGAGAGCGAGCAGAAGCCAGAGGAGCAAATTGAGACGGAGGGCTGAATTTGGCGATTCTGTTATTGATGCTTTTTGTTCTTTTTTTTTTTTTTTGTGGTATTTGAAGGCCGGGACTGGCACAGGAAGCTCTTGGCTTCCAGAGCTGATCTGTTTGGAGTGTTATTGCCGCGCTGCTCGGCAATCAGTTTACCGACTGAAGCAGTTTGTGTTCGGGAGGCATCGCTTTCCCCACACATCCTGCCCGGATTGTATTTCTAATATCATGTAAAAGTGGCTAAGCCTGCCAAAACCCCCGCTTGATCCCCGAATTGGCAGAACAGAGGCGCATCGGAAATGTTTTAATTTAGCCCATTACGGCTGCACTTTGTGTTCGTTTGTTCTCGACGTAAAACAATAAAAATCTGCGCTTTTTTTTCCTACTTAAGCCGTGCGTCCTCGAGCCAATTAGAGCGAGAATACGCCCAGGTTAGAGTGTAAATTGTGTCTTTTTTTGCTATTTTTATTCAGCCAGGACTGCTGCGTGCACGGCTGCGACGCGGCGGGAATGCAAAAGCCGGGCTGTGGATTAATTTGGTATGTGGAGAAGACAGTGCTGCCGGAGAAATCTTTAATAAAATATAGACACCCTCCAACCTGATGCAGCGGGTTGTAGAACAGGAGGGGAATGAAGACGAGCTGCTCGGACTGGAACACGAGCAGAAACTTTATTTTTTTATCGCGTTGCCGTCGCCGCCCCTTTTCCGATTCCCAGATTTGGACACGTGATATTTACGTTTGTGATTTCGGCGGTAATTGCTGATGGGCGGTGATGAGAGAGGACGCCGGATGGTTTATTCATGACGTCTGCCGCTGCTCACCTTAGACCTCTGGATGCCGAGGAGGTAGCTCAAGAAAGGAATAAGAGAAAGAAAGAGAGAGAGAGAGGGAGCGTAAAGAATGATAATCTGCTATATGAATAAATAATTCCAAAACAAACACGGAGCTAAGCTGTAGAATGAAACGCCCAAAGGCAATTAACTCGGGGGATAAGAGAGGGCAATTAATTTGGTTTATCGGCGATGGAGAACTTTTTGTTGAGAAGTCCCCTGTTCTATCTGATTTTATTCAAATTGGTGACCTCCGTGAGTGACCGGTCGCCGAAGCTTTTAAAGGTTTTAGGCGCCAGCAGGCAGAAGAGCAGCCACTCGACCCCAAAACCAGCCGAAGAGCCCGCTGACTTTTGCGAAAGTTCTTCCTCGTGTAAGATTTTAAAAAATATATTTTTAGCCCGATGTCTTTGAGCAATTAAGGCCGGCGCCTGACGACCTTCGAGCGTCGTCGCGGCAGACGGTGCAGTCGAGGGCAGAGCGCCTGAAAGCGCCTCGTGTTTGATCATTACTGTCTTGTTCTTTTCTTTTCTCAGCGCCCACTCCTGTAATTGAGAAATGGCAGGAAAACAGTTCTGTGAAAGCTTAACTGTTTCAGCAGGTTGTGGATTTTGTCTCAGTGTGAATAACAGAATGAACGCACTGCCAGGTTTTCTTGTCAAATGCTCAATTTGTTTATATGAATTCCCTGTGAACAAGCGGTCTGCAAACGGTGGGAAGGAACCACAAAAAAACCTAATAGGGATGCAGAAAAAAGACGAAACTTCCAACAGGCTCAGGGAAGGCGGCCATTTGCCTTGACCGGTAGGGGATAGCATCATTTTAATAAATGTGTTTTAGGGATGCACAATATATTGGCGACCTCATCAGGATTGGCCGATATTAGGGTTTTTTTCCGATATATCGGTATCGGTCTGATGGACAAATGCAGCCGATGATCGTCTAACGTCAGTGCCTTCGTCTATATATTTGATATTATTTCACAGATGTTTCTACTTAAATGGACTTGAAATATGTTAAAATATGTTTGTTACGTAATAAAGACGACTATGTAGTGTAATTCGACGTGAACAAAATTGAATATTGGCTATCGGCGATATCAGAAATTTTAATATCGGATATCGGTATCAGCCAGAAACTTTAATATCGTGCATCACTAGTGTATTTTCTACCTGGACCAATGATGAAATCAGAATACACCGTTTTATATCAGGAAGTCTTAACTAAAATGTTCTTTTTGGTCGGAGAAAAGCAGCATTTTAAGAGAAATTCAATTTAATGTCAAATCTGCGTAAAAATGTATTTTGAAAAAATATTTTACACATTCTCGTTTTGCATGATGTTCAGATTTTCTTCACGAAATCTCCTCCTGAGGCTAACACGTGCTAAATATTCATCCGTGCATGGAAATTTAAGTAAAATATTTGCTTCCAAAAAATGAGGCTGCAGTTCCACAAACGGCCACTTGAGGCTGGATCCAAAAGTGAGTCAATCCGCATCGACCTTAATGTTAAAATGTCCAACTTCACTGCAGGAATAAACACGTTTACAGCCTGGTACGAAGAATAGTGTTGGTGTCGTTTGCTAATTAACATGTTCGTGAGAACTGTAAAGGTTGTAGCTTCATATATAAGTCACCTGTTTGAATTGTATTTGGGCTTAAAGTTCTGACTAATCGATTTGATGAGCAGGTGGGAGGGACTGGAGCGCCACCTGGTTGCTCATTGTTGGATTAGTTGTTTTGCGTATTTGTTTTAGAACACTTCCTGTTTCTTTGACCTACGAGATTTGCTTTTTTTAAAGCCTTTATCCTTCTTTAAAATTCTTCTGCTCGCCATACTTTTGCACATTTCCTCCAATAAAGTGGATTCTAGTTATGAGGAGTCAGGCAGGCGTTAACCAGGAGTCTGGATGTCGCCACGGTTGCATTAGCGCCACGGTTTCATGAGAAAACTCGACAAAAAGCTGCTAAATAGATTTTCCCACTTTCCATCAGCGCAACAATGTTGAAGCAACTTTCTCCTCTTTTCATTACCGTCGCTCATCGATCCGAATAAAAGCCCCGAATATTATGCATTCACCGTCTTTTACAAAACGTACTTTCCTGTGTCGGAAAGGAATCGATACTGAAGAAGAAGCTGGATTACTGTTGGGTTTGATTGATACTTTGACCTGATGCTGCATCTTTACGGTTTCTAATGAAAACTGTGACTTTGAATCCTCCAGCGGCGACCTTCAGCCGTCCTGTTTATGAGGCGGCGTTTCCTTGTTTTAGGAGGAATGACAGCTTCTCCGGCGAGACTGGAAGCCACAAAGAGAGACTTGTTTTGTCCCCAGAGTGCTGCCAAAGAAATATTTTCCATCTTAAGCGCTGGTTTTAAGACCTCGGTGGTTAACCTACGGTCATCCCGGGTTCTTTTTTTTTTTTTTTTGTAACATCAAAAGACCATCTCAGACTTCAAAGATTGTTTTGATCTCCAGAACAGGATTTTGACCTGATGAAACCAGGATAATAGACGTTGCCAAAGGACTCTCTGGGCAGACGGCGGCTCAGAACTTCTTTACCTGCGAGACCGAAGATGCTGCCGGCAACAAAGCAATTCAAAAGCTCGATTTCAAGCTGTTCTTACAGTGAGAGTGTCTGGTCGGTCAGTCCTCTAATGATTCTGTGTGCGAATCAATCCATCAGTCATTTAAGGATAAGGACGACCTGGGGGGGGGTGTGAGGATGTCAGATCTTAAAGACTGGCTTCATTTCTTCATAATACACCCAATAGATGAGCACGCTGACCGCACTGGAAGATGTAGTGGTTTTTACAGCCGGAAATGTCATCATTTAATTCATCACAGAGAATTGAGAAAATCGACAACTTTGCAAACAATCACCAGCGAACGGGGAAAAGGTGATTTTCCTGAGAGCAGGCGGGTGTTTTGTTGAGTGCACTGACATTTTCTAAAACTGTTATTTCAACCCCGTCTGTCAGTTCGGGGCGTTACGACGGTGGATTCAGCACGACTTTTGAAAGCCGTGAAGCCGGAGTGTGCAGGATTGTAGAAACAGGAAGACGAGGCTATGTTTTGGAGACCCGGGTTTGACTTCTTGCCTCAGGCGAACTTTTTGTGGTCAAAGCGTTTTCTGCAAAACGTCTTTTCTTGCTTTGTGTAGCAGCGCAACCTGTTGCATGTTCAGGTGGACGTCTGAGACCTACAGATGTTTGTGTGGCCACCAACCTGAGCTTTAAGGCAGTAAATCGGTTTCCATTCTCCATCTTCCTTCCTTCCTGCTTTCCACAAAGCAAACAAACAAGCACCTCTCTTGAATATTCGAGACGCTGGAACACATTTAGTAAGTCTCTCTGCTTGTCACTGAGGCAGCAAAACAACAGCCGTCCACTCTGGAAACTCCCCTCCGGCTACAGATGCAGAAAGTTCGGACACTTTGCTCTGCATGAGCTCATAGACGTTCTTATGGAGCATCTTTAGACGGGAAGCTTTGATGCACAGTTTTCACATTTGTACTTTGAGATATTCTTGTTTCGTTTTATTTAGACATCTCCGGTTGAAGAAATGCTGCCTGAACACGAACCGATTACCACAAATAGAAATCCTTTGTCGTGGTCACCCTACATGGTTGGATTCTATGCAAAGATCTTAAATTTCCAGCCACGCAAAACAGAGAAAAGCACATGTTTTTGCTTGTTTTAGTGCTACTGTCGGCCGTCTATTAATCCATTAGAAGGAACAGTGTGACACTTTGGTTATTAAGCTTTCACCCCGACTCGCCGGATGAAAAGACGGATATCGGCGTGTGAATCTGGAGGCAGCAGCTTAGCATAAAAATTGGAAACACGGGAGACTCTGTTTGCAGACATGCACAAATGAGCTTTTTCTGCAGTGCCCTTCGCTGCTCAGATAGCTGAATGAACTGTTGTGTGCTCCTTCTTCCCTCCGTTCCCCCAGAGGCCAAACAGGCTTATCTCAATCAAACTTCCCCTCCCTCCACCTCCCACCCCCACCGCTGCACCGCCGTATACAGTATTTTGATGTTTGTAAAGCGAACCCCTCACAGCTGGACGAACAAAGACGAGTCGGACCAGAATCGAGCACGTTTGACGGCGGTGCGGTGTTATAGCAGGGGAGCCATTACCTGGTGCAAACATACTGTCAAGGAAACAACTGCGTGGCGTATACTCTGAGTGACACGATGATTAATATGTGCATTATAGCCCTATTTTGTTTTGAGCCGTGTTGATTTTTTGTTTTGTCAGCTCTGCGCGACTGTGCTTTTTGAGCGACTCTGAATGCAGCGGCGGCGGCGGCGGCGTTCGCTTGGCCTCCTCTCTCATTCCCCAGGGCTCTGTGGTGACTCCAGTTGCCAAAAATCAGTAATGAGCCTCAGCAGGAGACGCCGGGTGTAGTTGTGGATGCAAGAAGTGTTGCTTATATTGTTTTGTTGTCGTCGCTCATTTGGGGGAAAGGAAATTCTGACTTTTATCACCCTGTGTTGCTCGGTGTAAAGTTGTACAATGCACGGCGGAGTGAGCAAAAACACCTACATGTCATTATCAATTGCACAACCCCCTTAACAATTGCATTATTTCGAAGTTGACAAGTGGAATGCAGAAAGACGACAGATCCCAAAGTAGTACAGCTGTGGCACACGAGTTAGAAAACAGAACCTGTGTCTGGACAAACAGCCAGAGAACACCAGGACTTTCACCGCCTATGTGCTTCGTCTATCTGCATGTCTGCATCATGGCTCCACATGAACAAAAAATCAAAAACTCGCAGAGGTATTTCACTATCTGATTGTGAAACTTCACAAAAATGATACAGGAAGTTGGTGAACAATGGAAAATCTGGTAAAACACAGTTGGACCATTAGTCAGGAGGAACCATTTTACCACCAATTGGAGTTGCAGTGGTCGTCCTCCTAAGACACTATGACTCTAAAGAGTTGGCACAAAAGGTTGTTAATGGAAATATGTAGGTTTTGTGTCAGCTGAGACAGTCTTGAGGACGTAGCAACATCATCTTCTAGGCATGGAATTAAAAAAATCCCACCCTTGGCACTAAACTGAGAGATGAAAAATACTCTGAAGAACATTGGGAGGACACTCTGTGGTCAGATGGGATCAAGATAAATTTGTTCGGCTCGGATGGAGTCCAGTTAATTGGTGTGAACCTGACCGGGACCACCACCACAGTGAAGCACGGAGGTGGCAGTATCATGATAATGGGGGCTAAATGAGTGCACATTTATAGATGGCGCCATTGGTGTTTGTGGATATACTGAACTCCCCGTCTGTAGAAGCTTGACTGAAGAGGAATATTCCAGCATGAAAACCATCTAAAGTCCGCTGCGATTATCACACAAGAGATTCTTAAGAAGAAAGAAGTGAAAACTATGAAGTAGGTTCAAAGAGAAACGTGGAGCAACACACCCCTTCATGACCAGTGATCTCAGCGTGACTAACTGCTCCTGCATTATGTTCCTGCTGTGGAGTCTGTAGTTCAAAGATGGTAAATCTATACTGTTGGTTTTTAATTTTACACCGGAGCAAACGCCCGACTGCGGAGCGATTTTAAAATACTTGACTTGTCAGTGATACAGCAGCACAGCGGGGCTTTCACTTGTGTAGTACTCTGTAATACACCGCGCTCCTCAGTCAGCGAGAGGTCTGCCACAAGCGCATTATGTTTATAAAAAAGCGTAATCATACACTTCACCCGAAAGCTCTGGCCTTCTGTAACCTCTTGTACTTTACCCGACTGTTGTTGAGTCTTGTATATATGAGACTTTATGCCGTAGTCATTTTCGATTCATGGGAACATTGCAGATCCGCTGCAGTGACTCAGAACAAAACAAAGTGCGGTGCAGACCTTAAAGCCCCAAACGCACTTAAATAGGAGCCCCGGTGTTGGATTGGCAGGTCTGCTACTGCATCCAAATCTAAACAGCTAAATTATTAACGCGGTTTGAATCTGTAACAGGTTTGTTTACCTTAGTTTTGTCGATGAACGCAGGTGTAAAACAGGCTTGTTTTTTTCCAATGATCAACTGAAAAACCCCATAGGTGTGGTGCTGCTGGAGCACACTGGGATGGATGCACCTCTACTCATATTGGCAGTTCACATTAACTTGCAGATATTTATATAGATTTGTTTAAAGCACTAGACGATCCAATCATCACTAAAGTGTACGTCCAGCACGAAATCCAACAACAAAAGGTCAGAGTTGACACATTGTGGCACAGCTGATTGTTGTGTAAAGATGAATAGCAAGCAAAATATTCTACTTAATTTCATTTTGAAAGAACTAAATAGGTAATAAACTCATTTGAAGCCCTTATTTCTACCTCATTCATCGCCAGAATCCATCATTGTTGGGGTCTAAAGTCGGCCAACAGAAGTAATCTGACTTAAAACTTGTGGCTATTCCAAGTGGATCTCAGACCTGAGAAAAAAAAACACAACAAAGTCAGACAGCGAAGAAAGAAAAGGTGGAACAACACTCTAATCCCTTGCCGGAGTGTCTGAGAAACATTTCTTTCCTCCAAACACAACATTACGGTGTATTCCAGCCCCACCAACCTGAGGAGAAAACACCCACATACAAGCTCAAGGATGTTGTATACGCAGCCAGGAGTGCACAGGCCTATATATAGATGAGACTACACAACCACTACACAAACAAATGACTCAACAAGGGAGACTCACTGGTCCACCTCCATCTGAAAGACCGAGGACGCTCCTCTGAGGACAGCAGTGTTCATGTTCTGGATGGATAAGATGGATGGTTTGAGAGTGGAGTGAAGGAAGCCATCGATGTCAACGTGGAACGGCCATGTTGAAACAGAAGACGTGGCCTCTGACACCACTTATCATGGACTTACAGTGCAGTCTTGGGATCTCCCCCCAGAGAGCTTCACCGCCATTAAGACGTTGAGTCATCCCTCCCCGGAGAGCTTCACAGCCATTCTCACCTCGAGGCCCGTGAGTCCTGGGTTGTTAATGGGCTATTAGTCGTGTGATTTGTGGCTGATAATACATATCTGGAACTCTTCATCAGTCAGTTAGAACGGAGGAGCCTCTTGGGGACGACGAACCTGGCTGCCTTCTACTGAACCTGGATGATTGAGAAGCTACACATTCATAGCTGACTGTGTGGTCAGTTATAGTCGACTAATGTAGGTAAAGTATCACGAGATGTTCGAGGTCATCGACTATATCAAGGGATGTACTGTGAAGCAAGTTTAACAAAGCCAGGCTTTCCTTGAGTTAGCTGACTTGAAGAAAACCCCAGTCACAGAATTTGGGTATCATGAGCGTCGCTATCGACTGTCTTTTTTTGTAATGTTTTTTATGATCGTCCCATTGTGGCACTAACGACTCGCATAACGAGGAGGAGGAGCAACGAACCTCCAATTGAAGCTCAGGTGTTAATGGCTCCTTAAGGATATCTGGAACTCCCAACTAGTCAGCCAGAACTGATGAAGCCTCTTGGACGAGAGGTCTTCAAGAAACTCAAGCAAGTCCAGTTGCTATGATTGATCTACCAGAGAATCTTCACAGACATTTTTCACGTTTACAACAAAAGGAGGTGTTTGACGCACCTTTCAGTTCTTCCTCCTCCTCACAAAGCTTGCTGCTACTTCAGTCAAGAGGAACATTTGAAGGCGTCTTAATGAAATGGGACAGCCTTCGCCGCGCCGCCGTGACGCGTTCGGCCTTCAGATGCAGCCTTCCAAGAATTTGGGACACGGCTTTAATGTATTCCCTCAGTTAAGAATGGCTTCTTACAGCTGATTTAAATCCCGAGCAGCAGCAGCAGCATCTAGCGGGTTGAAAGAGCTCGACATACCCGCTGACGTATTAATCAGCCCTCTGTTCCCGCTCAATCAATTCATATCCAACATTAAACCGGCATCGTATTCTGTTTTCTGTGCACCGTCTTCCCACGGTGTTCTGGCCTCGCTGCAGACGCTCGGCAGAACACTTCAAATAAAGGTTGAAAACAACAAGCTGGCCTTTGAGCTGCAAGCAATTGTGAACAAATGGACAAATGATGGTTGCTTGTTGCTTGTTAATCCCTTATTGGAAGGAACCGCCGTGTGAACAAAACACGCTCCCCGCGAAGCTGCCGGACTAACAGTTGTATATTTTTATGTTTTGAATGTTTTCTTCCTGCCCAGTCGACCCAGACAGCTTGTACTGGCTTTTTGTTTTTGTGCTTTGTTTTGTTTTTTTTTGATATTTTTCTGTTAATGTAGAAAAAAAACACCTTAAATCGACTGTAAATAGCAAGATCTTGTCAATAATTGGCTCCATCCAGCTGATAACTGAATCATGCAGCGTGTTCTGCGTTTCGTTGCGACGCCAGTCCGAGATGGAAACGTAAAGAGAGCAATAACTGCAGCGGGAACAAACACTTTCGAAGAAAATAGAAACCTACGCCGCCGTCCTGAGCTTGAACTCTCAAGGTCTGTTTCAAATCAGTTTAGTCTAATTTCACACTGTCATTCTAAGTTGGGAGCCGGCGCCATCAAACGCAGCACGGCTAATATGTTGTTTCTTCTCTAATGGCCCGCCGCTCGGCTCAGATCTCGAGCGCCTTTTGAAGTCGCGCCTCCCTTCCGGTTGATAAGTGTGACTAACAACCGACGGCGGGGTCGCCACCGAAGGGAACAGCGATACTGTTAAAAGTAATAGAGGTGTTATCTCGCTTAATGCACTTCATGCTTTACAACCGGTGGGGAAGGGAGCGGGGCGCGGCAACCGACGGCGTCGCTCGCAGCTGCTACTCAAGAAGAAGAAGAAGAAGGTTGTGGTGTTTTATGAAGACGCAGCTTGTCTCGCGGCCGCCCGTTTATTGAGAGGGAATGAATTGCACAACCTCCCCCCCACACCCTGCGCCTAATGAAAATAAATCTCCAACGATGACCCGGCAGCCAAACTGAATTACGCGGCGCGGCATCAATCCCGAGCTTTAGCGGGGGTCACAGGTTCCTGGACCCAGATCCTGGAGATTTAAAGCGGCTAATAAGTTTCTGGTTTCAACACTGCTGAGAAATATGATGTAAATCAAAGATGACTGAGGAGGAAATGGGCCTTGTGTGCGAGCACCAGAGGAAAGATGGGAAGTCATTACGGAATATTTCGGACGGCATCATGTAAATCCCTCCCCCGTCCTCCCGATCTGAGAGAAACTGTTTCCCCCCTTCTTCTCTGGACCTCGCAGTCACAAACAAGAACAAACTCTTTAATATGACAAATGCTGCCTCAAACATTGTGAAGCTGCTTTAATGCCAGCTGATAATCCGCAGCTGAAAAAAACAAAACAAAACCCCTAAATATTCATAATTCCAGAAACACCAGCCATGTGTGTTGCCAATTATAGGAACTAAAGTCTGTCATTATTTTTTGGAGGCTGATTTACTGTGAAATTCGCACAGTTTCTTGTGATGCTGCTGCTGCTGCTGCCAATAATGTGCTTTAAACTCATAATGTGGGAGACATAGCTTCATAGATGCAGTGCCACCTTCTCACATCCTTACTTGTTGGCATATTTCCTTCCACTTTAATGTTTAAGATCATCAAACAAATCGGACAAAGATGACCCAAGTAAGCACAAAAAATCTACTCAAAGCTACCTGAACCTGTGTGAAAACCTAATTCCCCCCTAAACCTAGTACCTGCTTGGGCCGCCCTCCGCAGCAACGACTCAAATCAAGCGTTTTCTAGAACTGCTAACGAGTCTTTCACATCCCTGTGGAGATATTTTGGTCCACTCTCCTCTGCAGAATTGTTTTATTTCAGCATGAGGTCACGCCACAACATTTCAGTTGGATTCACTTTGACTAGGCCGCTCCAAATCCTTCGTTTTCTGTTTTTTTAGGCCGTTCAGAAGTCGACTTGCTGGCGTGTTTTGGATCGTCCTCCTGAAATATGTGAAACTTTAAATCAAATCAGATTTATTCAAACAACTTTAACTGACTGCCGTGCCGTGCATGTACAAAAACAGGCACCAGAAAACTGAGTAAAACTTGCAAAATAGTGAAGAAAGCGATGCAAAAAGCCAAAGACAGCATGCACGACTTGAGATTTTTCTGTCAGAGGGAAATAACTGCATATTATATTTACTGCTCTAAGATCGACAGACACGAGACCTCGTATATATGTTAAAAGACAACGGTGACGACGCTGTTCATTCTTGCAGGAAAAAAAAAAATAGTCAAAAACCTCCCGGCCTCACTTGTTCTTCAGCTGTATTTACTGCCAATTTGAAATGACAGCTATAAGTCCGGCCTCTGGCAAGCCTCGGCCCTTTAAATGAATACCTACTGAGTCCTTAAATCACTGCTTATTTAAATAAATACTCTTTATCCAGCTCGGCAGCTCTTTCACTGTAGGCTCCCTGATTAGCTGCTTGTCTCGGGCCTCCCGGTCGCTTGTTCCGGGGTTGAGGCGGCGTGGAGCGGGCGAGGCTGGAGGATCACATCCCCTGCCTGGGAACGCTGACTATGATTAATGACAGAGAGGGAGGTTAAAACAGTGATTACACACCAGCTGGCATGAATCCACTTTTAACATCAGCCCCTCTTCACCTGCGTCTGGGGGGAAATCTATCTCTCATACTGTTGTAGTCTGGACGGGGAGGACAGCAGAGGGAGAAGAGGTGAGATTGGGGGGGATTGAGAAAGTCAAAGGAAGAAAAACTCCTCTTGTATCTTTGTAAAGACGGGATTGCACCACTGTTGATTAAAACGGAGCAGGCCTGTCAGGTTGGGGTTCAGTCTGGATGTTTGTCTGCTAACGTTCCTACAATGTCTGAAGCTAAAAACTAGTGGCGATTAAAAAAATGAATTAATTAGAGGCTTTGTATACTTCATCTACATTCATCTGTGCATTTCATATCTGTCGACTACATTCACAGATTAGTGCAAAGTGCATTTATAGTGATTATATTCAACATTTCAAGACTTTTTGTTCTTGCACGATTTGCTCACAACCCCGCTCTGATCCAAGCCTCCTCGTGCTACGTGTCCACAGGATCCGTCAATTTCTCGCCTCCCATCCATTGTGTAGTAAAACGTCGCGTCCTCAGGCGTCCCCGGGAGTTTCGAGCCTCATTTGCATGAAGTAGACTTGACTTCAGCTTTATGCAAATTTGGCACATTTTGGCAAAATCGCCCCCGGTGGACACGTAGCATTAAGCATTGATAAGAAAACAAACTTTCCGCCCAACAAGCCAAAAAAATTAACAAAACTTTCCACCCAAAAAGCTAAAAAACAAAACAAAAAACTTTCTGCTCATTAAGATAAAAAATGAACTAAACTTTTTGCCCAACAAGGTGAAAAAAACCAACAAAAAAACAAAAAACTTTCCACCAAACAAGCAAAAAAAATTAAAATAAATAAAATTCTGCCCATTAAGCTAAAAAATAAACAAAACAAAACAAAAAACTTTCCACCAAACAACCCAAAAAAACCCAAATGTTTCCACCCAACAAGCCAAAAGATAAACAAAACTTTCCGCCCAACAACCTAAAAAACAAAACACAAAACTTTCTGCTCAACAAACCAACAAAAATAAACAAAACTTTCCGCCCCAAAAAAACAATAAACAAAACAAAAAACTTTCTGCCCAACAAGCTAAAAACAAAACAAAACAAAACAAAAAAACTTTCCACCAAACAAGCCAAAAAACCCAAATGTTTTCACCCAACAAGCTTCAAAACAAAAACCGTTTCACTCAACAAGCCAAAGCAGTACGGTCTTGTCTTTCATCCCTCTTCACCGAACTTTCTTGTGACGTCACTCGATGCGTCCTGTGCATCTTCTTCGCGGCTAATAAACGTACTTTAGGTGCATTAGCGCCACCTACTGGCTGGAGTGTGTCCGTCAGTGTTCCCGATGTCCCGGAAAATAGGGAACTGAGTAAGGTGCAATTGAATACGATATTTTTTTGAACTCGTTAATTTGTCTGTAATTAATTAATCAAAATTAACAGCCTTAGAAAAACACACCATCAAGCATTCGTTTGTGGGTTACAGACGAGACGAAGCAGCTTTCTGTGAAGCGACACGTTGCTGCAAGGAAATCAGTCGACACAAGTAACAAAGGTTTTGTTAACTCCAAGCAACTCTTCTAATCAGAACAACCATGACCAGAAGTAGATGGAACTCCATGAACACTATATGATAGAGTGAAAATACCACAAATCATTTTTTAAAAGTTGCATCTTTCAGTGATTTCGTTGACAAAAACTGGGGGAAAAAACTGAATTTATCTGCTTGTGTGAGCAGTGGCAGCTGTGCAAAGGTGCAATTTTGGGTGGACAAACAGAAACCGTGCATCTGTAAAAACCCACATGAACCAGCTGCCCCTGGAGCAGCGTTTGGATCCGAAACATTCAGACAAAGATCCTCAAACACGGAGCGAACTCCGGTGTTTTGTAGCGTGAAGCTTAGTTGCTCTTCCGTAATTACTTTTGCTCGCTTGCTCGGTCGAACTTGCTCGCCGTGATTGATAACTCTGGCGTCGGAGCGGCTTTCTGCCCGCTGTTCCCATGGCAACAACATTTCCAGCCAGTCTATTATGTCTGAGCTTTATTCAAATCTTTCCCAATCATTTTGGCCACTTACAGGTCAGCCATGGAGGGGACCTGTTGCGGGCGGACCGGAAGGCTCTTTTGTGTTGACAGGCCGCTGAACCGTGTCACTGTGGTCATTTCGGCTTCTGTCATGCTGCGCTGCTCCTTCTGCTGTCTTTGTTCCTCCACAAAAAAAGTCAAAAGATCTTTTTCTCAGGTAGGAATTTGCACGAGGGTTAAAACACAACAGATTTCCTGCAGCAGCTTCCGTTATAGCGTCACCTGGATATCATGTGATTTATAACCTTAAAGAAAATAGTTTGACTAAAATAATCTGTGTAAAGAATCTCTTGTTTCGTGAGCCTGAGGTTTATAATTTCTCCGCCTTTGCTTTCACTCTTATCTTGATCATTACAACGGTCGGACAAACGTGCTTATTTTCACAACAGTTCCATCAGTTGGTATGATAGCAGTTGCAGATATTTTTATATTTGCCTTTAGGTCCTGGAGAAAACTATTTCACATGTTGAAATCATGATGTTATTGTTGCAGCATTATAGTGGAGGTGAGATTGTCTGCAAGCTGCTAACATTTGAGCCGTGATGGTGAGATTTCTACGAGGTGTGTCGGAGAAGTTTCAGGACTGGTGTCACAAATCCAACTTTTCCCCTTCGCAGTAATCCCCCTGGACTCTAACCCACATCCTCAGCCTCCTCAGCTCCGTCGTCACAGTCATCTTGACGTCGTCTTCAAAGCGGGTCCCCTTGATGACCCCCTTGAGCTTGGGGAAGAGGAAACAATCCCACGGAGCCAGGTGGGGTGAGCAGGAAGGTTGCTCCAGCACGGAGATGTTCTTCTCAGCCAGGAACAGTTGGATGCTCAGGGCGTTGTGAGCAGTTGTCATGGTGAAGCAGCCACCACTGGTCCTGCCACAAATCTTGCCTCTTCTCTAACACTGCAGCATCTCTTTGTAGACGAGCTGGTTGGTCGTCTGAAGGAGAAAACTGGTATTTTGTAGTTTGAAAACTAGATCTTTTGTGGCACCAGTCCTGGAGCTTTTCTGACAAACCTCGTATATGCCTTGGGCGTTGTGTTCATTCCGTTTCATCCACTCAAGTGTCTCCATACAGTCGCTGACTTGCTGAAGTAGTAAATCAGCCCCCGAACAAGGGGCCCCTTTGGCCCCCCAGACTCTAGGACCACCACTGCTTTCTTTCTTCTCATTGGACCACAGCTTTCGAATTATTGCAATGAAAACCAATTTTCCCTGCACCATAGATTCCTCTACAGCCACGACTAGAAATGGAGAGAACTCAAAAATGTCTTCTGCGCAGTATGATAATGCTACGAATCACAAAAAATCAGGGAAAAAAAAAAGAAAAAAATTGATAAAAACTAGCATCAACATGTGCAGCATTTCCAAAGCTCCTACAGGTGTTACCAACACTGGAGGAAAAAAAATAATGCCTCCAATTTACTACAGATATTTTACACTTTTTAAAATTAGCTTCCTTCTCCTATAACACAGCCTGCAGTTCAACCTAGTAAAAAAAAGTCGTAGAATTTTAATCCCGTGACTGTTGGTCGCAGCTACATCACGAATGGTTTCAAACTTCCAGCAAGGAGCGTAGAATTTTTAATTATTGACGAAATTTGGTGACAGAAAATTGTTGATTTTTGGCAAATTTTTAAATCGGTAAAGTGTTTTGGAAGAGAAATCACAATTGTACGCTCAGAAGTGGTTAAATTTACCGACGGAACATCAGATTCTTACAGATAAC
Organism: Stegastes partitus; assembly: GCF_000690725.1. Classification (NCBI taxonomy): domain Eukaryota; kingdom Metazoa; phylum Chordata; class Actinopteri; family Pomacentridae; genus Stegastes; species Stegastes partitus. Next base: position 124,045 of record NW_007579294.1, read on the forward strand.
GGTGTCATTTTGGAATTCAGAGAGTTATATAACATCCGAATTGCAAGTTCACGAGTATTTCAGGCCAGAGTAACGGCTGCTCGGCTCTAAGCGCGCTGCAGCTGTGACTACATTTGCTCTGAATTCAAAAGTGTCGCCGGCACTTCATTGTCCAGACGGGAAAGGTCGAGCTGAGCCGTTTTATTTGATATACTCGACACACTCGCCGCGATAAACGCTTCGGATTTCACTCGAGGAAGAAGCGAATTTGGACGCCGGCTGCGTCCGCCTGTTCTCCGAGGGATGAAAGTTAGATACTCTTACTGAATCTTTTTTTTGATTTTTTTTTATTCCAACCTGCCAATCTGTCCAGAGTTGGCTGAAGTCACCTGGCCCTCAGCAGGGATAAGCTGGCCACGAATGAATAAATAAGAAGTGTCTCCGTGAAACTGGATAAAAAAAAAGAGAGAGAAAAGAAATCAATAAAAAGGCTGATACAGAGAGGTGCCGAGCTGCCACCAGGAATGAATTCACATCGCGTCCCTCCTCTCTCTCTCTTTCTCTGTCGCTGATTTACACATGTATAAGCTGAGGAGGAGCACGAGCCGGGAGTCTGACAGTCCTCCCACCCGTCCTCCTCCTCCCCGCCGCCGCCTCCCCCGTCTCTGGTCATCCTCAGAGGAGTTGTCCCTGCCCAGTGGCATGTGGATGTGTATAATGGAGATGGATGGTGGCTGGCTCTGCCACACCGCGGAACAGACGGACTCCTCCCTAAACGCCTGTCTGCCAGCCTCCATCAGTCTCCGTCCGACAGCCTCCCACCTCCACCTCCTCCTCCTCCTCCTCCCCCCTCCGCCGGAGTGAAGCCACGCTCAGGTGTCGTTTGAAAGGCCTTCAAAAAGCACGTTTTGTGTCGGGGAAAGTGTTCTTGTACAATCTTGGAAAGGAATCAAGCAACAAAATCAACATGCACAACAAGGAGGTGAAAGAAAAAACTGCAGCAGAATCCCATAATCCTCTGGGAGCTTGCACCACTATTGTTGCTCTCCTCCTCCTCCTCCTCCTGTACTTTTTTTTCCCCCCTCCTTCGAACTGTAGTCTTTTATTATACGTGTCCACAAAAGGTTGCTCTACATCCTGGTCTCTGTCTTGCTCGGGTTCATCCCAGATGCTGTGAAGTTCAGTCACTATGTGATCCAAGTACTGACACTCAGTCTTGTTTAATTAAGCTGCTGGATCAATAAACCCTTTGATTTTTTTTTTCCTCTCTCCCCTTGCCTGGAATGCCATCTGTTCACCGGGACTCAAGCAAGACCAGTACAACCTTTCTTGGATGCTCCGCAATACCCATTAAAAATCCATTAAGACAGAAGATGGTCGGGTGGATAACTTCTAAAAAACAAACTGCAGCGATGATGAATCCAAAGTGGTGAAAACATGCAAGAATGCTACATTTGTGTTTTTAAAAGTCTGTTCTTGGACACTTTGGCACATCATTTCTGACACTTTTGCACCAAGCATCCACTTCTGCATTTTAGAACCACTAAAAACGGAGACTTCTGGCAGCCCTGGTTGTTTGGTTTGGAAATTTCAGGGTTTTAGTTTTGATGGGCAGAAATGGAGATTTTTGAAAATGGAAAAGAGCCAGCTGGACTGAAACATGTGGATGTAGTCTGTATACAGTTGGAAGTTTACACAGAGAGGAAGACGCCATGACTCCAAAAGCAACCTTAAAAAGACAGATTACAGTTTCTGGAGACATGTCCTGTGGTCTGATGGAACTAAACACTTGGAGGAACAAGGGGGAAGCTTGAGAACACCATCCCAACTGTGAAGCACGGGGGCGGCAGCATCATGTTGTGTTTTGCTGCAGGAGGGACTTCACAGAATTAGATGGCATCGTGAGGAAAGAAGATTATGTGGAAATGGTGAAGCAACATCTCCAGACATCAGCCAGGAAGTTAAAGCTTGGGCACCAATGGGTCTTCAGATGGACAATGTTTTGGAGTGGCCATCACAAAGCCCTGGAGAACATTAGTGGGTCAAGGAGACCTCCAAACCTGACCCAGTTCCACCAGTTCTGTCAGGAGGAATGGGCCATCAAACTACTGCAAGAAGCTTGTGGAAGGAAAACGTTTGACCCAACTCAAACAGTTTAAAGGCTACCAAATACTGAGATGGATGGAAACTTCTGGCTTCGTTTAGCAAATAGACATAATATTGGTAATCCTGACTGACCTGAAACAGGAAAAGGTTGGTCTGATTTAATGTCACAGTGAGAAAAATAAGGTTTTGTGTCTTTTTACACAGTGGATGTAAACTTCTGGCTTCAGCTGTAGCTCCATTTGTATACGCTCCATTCATTATTTGAGGAGCATTCTTCTGTGTGACACCTCCTTTATACTATCCATGCATATGCACAAAACTGAAAAAATTGATTTACAATAATGGTTTCCGAGCAAGAACGTCTCATTCACTCGTTCAAGGCTTGTTGCCTCAACGCTTCTCTCCTCTTTGGAATAAAGACGGGATTTTTTTCTTTATCCCTCTGTGCTGGAGGTATTCTTCCATCCGTCCCTCCTATTCTGGTGAGCACAATATGTCAGGAGAGTCTGGAGGGAACGTCTTCAAAATGCTGCACAAAGGTTCACCTGGGCTCTCGGATGGAGCGATTTAGATTCACGTCTTCAAAGGTCAAGGTCAACAGGATAAAGCGATGACTTTTTGTCAGGCCGACCTCACCGTGACGTCTTAACGTTTCGCAAAAATTATTCAGCAACCCTTCCTCTCATTTTGAACATCCTCCGTTCCATTTCTCAAACCCTCTACTCGAGACTTTCAATAAAATCTAGATGGCGGGTACAAACCTCTCATTTCCTGCATGCATTTTACTCAACTTTCTGCTTCTCTTGTGCTATCATTTTAAAAAAAAATCCCCTTTGCTGCAGGAAACAACAACCTCTGTGCAAGCAACTCGGCAAGTTTTGCAAAGTTTTGGATCGCGCAACCAGACGGGCTCGCTTTGTTCTACACGGAAACACAAAAAAGAACAATACGGTGTCATGTTTCTGGGATAAACATGAATAAATCATAGCCGTATTTGCATGATATTCAACAGCTTGACATTTATAATATTCATTCATGTTGAGATGACTCAGTCTAGTTTATACTAAAAAAAAAAAAAAAAAAAACATCATAGACAGTATTTCCCCACAATTAAACAGCCTTAAGTAATTCTGTTGGCCCAATTTATTAGGGTTGATTCAATTACTTTCAAAGGTTTCATCCAATTTAATTGAATCAGACTGGGCCAACTGCTTTTCTAGTATTTAAAATGATACCAGTACATGAAGGTGATCCAACCAAAGAGCATTAAGTTGTCCAAACAGAATAGCTTAATGCTGAAAGAAAGCCATTTAATTGGGTGGAGAGTCTGTCCGAAGACATTCAAAGAGGTATTTCTTGAGTGGATTTGAGAATTTAACAACCTAGTTTTTACTCGGGGCACCATCGCTGCATCCCGGGCTTAGCTCCCGCCAAGATTGGTTTAAAGAAATAAGCCATTTATTTATTTTTACCCCCATAGCAAAATAATAAAGTGCAGTCCGACCATTCTCCAGCACGGACGCTTGCCACAAGACGTAACAAAATGACACGTCTTTGCCGTGTAGCTGTTGTAATTTAAATTATTATTGTTAATATTTACCATGTTTTCTTGTCGCCTACTGCTATATTTTATTTTATATGTCCTGTGTAGACAATTGGGTACACGACAAACACACATATGTTAGTCCTTCCCCCAACATAGTTCTTATATATGATGGAAAAGACGAAGGACAAAGCGAGGATACACCCCGAGATAGATTCTAGGAGTTAAGACATCCTTAAAGATGGTGCGTTAAGCCCACTTTCCAGGTCAAAGGTAGGAGGATGGAGGAGATGAGGTGCCTCAAAATAGAGAAATAAAAGGAGATGAGACTGAGGAACAGGAGAGACGGATGTAAAGTAGAACCAGACTGGTCGGTGAAGGCCTGCAACGAGGAGGCGGTGATTCCAGCTATAAATACACTGATTAAACACATTTGAGTTAGAAGGACTCTTCTGTGAGAGATCATTCATGCACTGCAGGTCATTTAACTTGTGGGGGCTTTGATTGCAAAAGTTCTTTTTTTTTTTTTCTCCTTTTCACCTTATGTGAAGATGTTTTCACTGCAGTACAGAAGAATAACGGCTCTAAACGCGGACCAGGTTTGCACGACAACAGATAGTTTTTACCGGATTCGTTTTGACTCCGTCGCGTATGAACCGTATCCATCCTCCGCCGACGGTTTTGTAGAGTTTATTATCGCCGTCGGGCACTTTCCTGCCATTTACAGACCGATTCTGTTCGTTAATGAGATGTGGAAGTGGGTGGTGGAGATCGCTGGTACTCCAGGTACTCGCCGCTCGCGCTTAAGCTGCTAACCGACTGGCTAATTAGTCGACATTAGCGGCGAATGAAAGTACCAGATGTTAAACATTCAGAAGTCCAATTTGCATGTGTGCGGCTCGTTCGGAGATGAAGCGTGTTTGTGCAGAGAGAAGACTTTTAAACCATTGTGAGCAAGCCTTACAAAAAAAATAATAAAAAATACAAAAAAGGCCGTCACACTGAGTGAACATTGTGTTGGAGGGCGGGGTGAAAGGTGCCACTATGGGATGTACTTGAAAATAAAAAGTGGTTGGAGGCCAGTTTGAGCACGAGAAAGGCAATTATAACCCTGGGAACGCATTCCACAGCGCTGATTGTTGACGTTTTTGTTGATCATTTCATGAAATCCAAAAAAGAACAATGAGATGCCGTGACTGTGGAAAAAAAAGTCTCCTCTGTCCTCCTACCTGAGGTCACAAAAGAAAAACGAGGCCTGTGAATGAAAGAAAACAGAGAGAATGCATGAGGAGAGGAATAAAAAGAGGCATCGCTGACTTATTAGACTGGTGGTCTTGGCACTGGAGTGAGACACAGGCCAATAAAAATGCCGTCTCTTCTCTGGGATTATCCCGGCTGACGGAGCTGACAGGCCGCCTCTCGGCCTGGGATTCCCGTTCTGGAGTGAAGACAACTGGTTTCTGTGGGTATATTCAGCCGTCCCGCCTCATCACTCTCGGATCCGCCGAACCCCAATGTGCCCCGCAGGTTGGCTGGTGGATGAGCACGGAGCTGGTGGAGTGCAATCGAAGAAACTGTGACAGTAATACAAACATTACAGCCGGAGCCCGACAGCGAATTTAGTTAAGAGAAGCCACTAAATTGCTTTGTTTGGATCCGTGTCTGTGTTTTGGCACTCGGAGGTGTCGGTTTTTATAGAGCTCTACAACTTCTGCAGATATTTGGCGTCTGTGCCAGGAAGGCTCATGGAGATTTTTCTTTTGTATTTGGTTGTTTTACCCGATATACTGGGCAAACCAGTCCTGGTAAATCTATCTAAATATGCTACGTAGCTCCTCCTTTTGTGACTTTAACAGCATTCAACCCTTAACGCCAGGTGGATGCGCACTGCGTCCAACTCATCCGTCTTCTCAGTTAAATTTCTTTTGAAGTATTTATTCCAGCAAGGTGTTGTTAATATCAAATGAAACCGTATGACGCGACCTTTCCGATGATGCTGGTTGCTTGTCTGTGCAACAAAGTGTTGGCGAGAAAATTACAGGAGAATTTACATTGAATTGAATCATAGCTACAACCTGCCCTGCGTTCGTCTTCGCACCCAGTCCTCTTGTTTTTGAATTTCTCATGAACTTTTTGCATTTTAACACCTCGATAAGTTGGTATTTATGCAGGGAACATGGTAATACAGCACAAGAAACAGCAAAACTAGAGCGTTGTGATTAAAGTTATGAAGCCAGTCCAGTCACATCTTTACCAAATTCGTCAAACTCCTGTTTCTCAGCTGAATAACTCACAAAGTCATTTCATCACATAGACCTACAGCACATCTAAACAAACAGCAGGACTTACCCTACCAGATGATACCAGGGGCTTTTCTGTGCGATAAAGCTTTGTGAAGTAATCCTGTTGTAAAGTTACAGCTAATTTCTTCGCTGTTTCCAGCGTAGGGTTGACGTTGCATGGAAGTTTGTACGAAAAATAAGCACAAAGTCATGGATTTGAACTCTTAGAACAGCATTGGGGGCTCCTTGTTTGGTGGTGGGGACACCTGGTTTTGCCATTTCTGCAAGTAGACTTTATGCTAATTCCTTAATGAAAAAAAAAAAAAAAATAGGTGCTACGCATGTATTTCTAGTTTCCAACCATCATATTCCAGGTAATCACCCCAACATATCATATCACATGATGGAATATCTGGATAGTGTGGACAAAAACAAGACACAGCATGCATGGTTAGGCCGTATAATGACCAAGATAAGAGTCTGAAATGAGCTTCGTTGGGCTCATAGGGTCTTTGTCCAGTTTTAACTCTTGTGCTTGCTTTCTTCCGTCTCTTTGGCAACCAAAAAGTCAACAATAATCACCCGTTTGTCGCTAACTGCTGACGTTTCACCTTATGTCTAGAAAACGAGGTCGATGAGTGTTGAGACGGACTCGAGTGGCAAAAAGTGGCTGGTGACACAACCTTTATCCGTTAATGTCACCCACGGCTTCATTGTCGGAGTCGTTTTTAATTAATTTCTTTTCTTCCGAGAACTAGTTCCATTCGTGTTCTTTTCCTTTTCTTTCTTTTACTCGGCGAGTATCAACATTCACATTAATTCAGCTTTATTTATGTAGCGCTAATTCACACCATAGGTGATTATAAAGCACTTCGCATAGAAATATGAATATATATATAAATATATTATAAATTACATTACCGAGAGAAACCCAGCAAATCACTTGACACTCATCGGCGGATAGTTCAACCAGCTGCCGTGAGGTTATCAGGATTATTACATTTTATTCTTCACCGGCTTTTCTTACGTGTTGTTTTTAAAGCCAGAGCTGGAATAATTATTTTGATTCACCTTCGGTGAAGTTGTCAGGCAGATTAAAACACAATCCTTAACTGCTGACAAAGATTAAACCTCCGGAGCAAATAGGACTTGTTTATTTCAAAGCTCGTTGTAAACTGTGATATTCCTCCCGTTTTTCTAAACTGCTTTGCAATTCAGAGACTTTGCATTCGATAAATAAGGTCACTTTCTGCTAAGCGGTGATTCACAGCAACTTGAACCCAAGATTTCTTTCTTCTGCTCTGATGTAAATTTGCTGACCCTCACGCCTGCATAACTTTGGTTCATTTTCAAAACGCTGGAGTGTTACGGGGAAGAAGATCTTTTTTTTTTTTTTACTACAGCAGTCGAGCTCGCTGTAGCTGCCCTTTTAATTCCACGTTTCAGCACAGAATGAGGGAGGATCATCCTCTGAGTGGAGGAATGAATACATTTTCCAGTCTGTGAATGCATTTTAACCTATTCCGGGGCTAATGCAGCAAAGTCCGTTACTGCAAACATTGCTCAGCAATTTCACGTCGCAAATTTAACTCGGCTTGCACAAGTGGGAGCTGCCAGAGGCCATCCGTTGAGCTTTACCTCTCTGTCACAGGGTCTCCGGTTGTATTGGAGTTCACACTGTGATCTCAATGTCAAAGCTGTTGTGGGAAAATTGGCTCGGCACTGTAATGGTCCTTAACTGGTGCCTCTGCAGCATCCACCGGGAGCACAGAACCCGTTCTCAGAGTGCGTCATCATCCCTGCAGGATGCTGCTTTTCAGCCAATTGTGTCGTTTCCATGTTTACCGCGGTTCACAGATCAAATGCGCTCGGTAAATGACACAGCTTTACACCGAGCCGTATTCCTTCACACTTACCAGAAGCTCATAACAGACAGCAGCGTCTCTGAAGTTCAGCCGTCGAGTTAAAATAAAATCAAATAAATAAAACGCCATGGCTCCTCGTAGGCCTGGAAAGCTGCCTGCTTATTCCGTCTTTCCAGTCATTTAAAATTTCCTGTTTAACAAAATCATTGTTTTTTTTTTTAACAGTCAAATTTGCAAATTCCGAGTGAACTCCAGGATCAGGTTGCAGCATTTTAAGTGGCTGTTCTGCATCTTGTGACGGATTCATGGCTTCATTATCTTGCGCCGGCGTGTCTTGTTGTTGTAACTTTTTGGCTTCTGCCATGCGGGAAGTCTTGTGTGAATTTTGTGGTGTGTGTGTGTGAGAGAGAGAAGGGACTCATTCAGACTTATTTTTATGCTCATTTTGTGAAGCTAAGCTTGATTCATTTTAATGGGGAAGATGGAGGCACAAGTCGGCAGCAGGACGTTTACCCAGGAGACTGTTGTTCTCAGACGCTTTAGCAAAATATCTTTGGTCGACACTGCCGCAGCAGAAACTAGTAGATAGAAGCTTGGTCTGAGCACAAAGTCTATGTTGTTAGTTCTATGTTGTTAGTGGAGCCACTTTGTTTCTAAAGTTTCACGGGTAATTTTTTTTGCAAGTTAACATGCAAAAATAAATAGATTTACACCCTCACATAGCGCTACAACTTCCTCAGCGAGGCCAGAGCCCCCCAGTGGCGCCGCCTCCCCGCCTCCTCCACCACAAACACCTGCTTTACGGTAACACACACACCTTTTAAAATAGGATTATTATCATCAGGTTGCACATTTCAAGTTCTTTACACCATGCGTTCTGTCATCTTGCACGTTCTCAGGTGAATCATTCTCACATTGCTGCTCACACTCATTACTATTTGCTTTTTATCGCCTCCATATTACCACTTATTTATCACTTAATATTGAAAGTCTTTCCATCCTGCAACGCATCCGATCACGAAGTCAAACTCAAAACTGACACGACGCTGATGATAAATAGGCTCAGGATAAAGGAGGGATCTCACCTTGATGCGTATTCAAGAAACAAATAAAATTGAGGAGGGAAAAAAAAGAGCATCAATAAGATGGAAAGAAATTAATGTAAAGTTGTGGAACAAACGTAATCCTGCAGAAAATACGTTTAATTGTAGAAACTGTTTTAGACAACAGCAGATGAAGCTGTCACAATACTGCAGCGTTCTGTGCAAAATGACTTACCTGGATGGCAATAATGTTCATATTGCAGTTCCCCTTATCTCATCCCTTATCCGCACATCTCATGCAATGTGATTATTTTTTATATTTCGCTGTCAGAAACAGAGGTGTAACGTTTCACCGCGCTCCGTGTGCACTTTCATGTGTGGAAAAATGAAATAAAAAAAAAAACCCCTCTCTCGAATACCACCACTCTCAGCTCCTCAACACCTCTTTAAATTATGCATATTAAAACTTGTAATTCAGACCCACGCAGCTACCTGCTCACACAGTATTATCACACTTGCACAGACCTTTGATTAAACAATTATTGCCTTTGTGTACCTGCACTCGCTGCAGCTGGCTGTATTTACATTTTCGTTTTTCCATATCTAAGCCGTCGGTGTTGTTCCCCACGAGGATAGAAGGACGTCCTCTTTGTCTTACCTCATCCCGCTCACACTTTTATCATAAAACATAATTACACTTGTAAGCTGATCTGTTTTCTCTTCATTTGCTAAAAGTAGTCTTGGCGTAATTAGGAGTAATTTACGCATTTAAAAAAACGTCAACACATCCACGTCTGGGCCCGGTTCATCCGTTTCTTTACCACTTTTAATGGTTGAAACAGCCAACTGGCTCCGAGACTCAACCTTCTGCCTGATGATTGTAGGTTTTTCTCTCTGGTTTCCTCTTATTATTCAGTTTGCTTTGTGCAAAAGATAAGATTTGCTGGCATCCAAACTGCCCCGGGGCGTGATACTGCCACCTCCGTGCTTGATGGTAGGTTTGGTGTTTTTTTTTTTTTGAGAGTATTTATTATTATATTTGCATCATCAACAGGATCAATAATGACAAAAAGGAGAATTAAAATCATAATAGAAAAGAAATATTTAAAAATAAATTAGAAGAATAAAGACGGGGAGGGTCTCAGAATGAATTGCAAGTCGGTGCATCACAATCGTCGGGTATCGCAACAACAGTCGTGGTTCATGTTCTGTTTAGTGGCTACATACACCATTGTCTCCATCGTTTGGTCTTTTTGGAGTGTTACAGAGGAGGTCATTTGCTCTAGAGTGTGCAGATGCTGAACAATGTTGACAAAGAGAGACTGTGGTTGGGCAGTTTTTCTGGAGACATGATGGTTTGTTACTTGCTGCTTGAGGAGATCAGCATCAGTTGTGTTCATATCGTCAGAGATGATTCCAAGATGAAGCATTATAAACGTCACGCAAATATTAAAACCTTTGATATAATTCTTGACACCAATAGACCTGAGTAATGGGGTGGGACCAAAGCGTATGGGTGTGATCAGCCATGAGCTCTCCAGCAGTCGTGTTGGGCACCAGTTTGATTAGGTTCTTCAGGTTTGATCTTGTTGAGGTTAAAGGCCTCACCTTCTGCTCAGTTTTTGTTCCATCTGACCACAGAGCTTCCCCCCAGAAGGCCTTTTCTTTGTCCAGGTGATCAGTGGAGCTTTAAGGCTGAAGAACTTCCTACTTCAACCTTCTTCCTTTAAGCTCATGTTGATGGAAAACACTGTGGACAGCTGTGATCCAGCAGCTCCTAGTTCATTGCAGATCTGCTGTTTTGGTGATTCTTGGATGACTCTTGACCTTCCTGACCAATCGTCTCTCAGCAGCAGGTGACAGTTTGTGTTTGCAACTTACAATTGTTTGATGATTTTGGGATCTGAAGCGGCTCAGAAATGGCTCCAAGTAACTTTCTGACTCGTTCAAGTCAAGGATTTGCTTTTTTCAGATCTTTGCTGAGTCTAATGAGTGGATCCAATATTTCATTTGGCTCAGAGGAGTCAATCATAGAAGTTAAGAAGCAATGCCACCAAGAAAATGAGACTAACGCAGCTTTCTACATCACCAACACTGATAAATTAAGACCTATAATAAACCTATAACAGACTGTAGGAGTCATTGGAAACTCCAGACTGACATGACATACATGGTCTTTACAGGTGTAGGTATTCTCTGCTTGGATCAAACACTTGCTTTGCTCTAAAACCTGAGACGTTACTGGACAGTTTCCAGGTTATGATTCATGTAAGGGCAGTGTTCAGTGCAACAACGCTGCAATGAAAACATGAACCAGGAGCGAGACGGAGAGACCCGGCGTGACAAACGGGACTCGTAAGTAAGTCGGGGAGATTACACTGGTTGCTAAACTCTCCACGGGGAAAATGTTAAGCAGATCCAATGGATGAAGTAATTCAATTTGAGCCCCTGAATAATAGCATCATTTGCCATGGAATTAGCATCCGCCACTATCAATCAGCGCGGTGAAAGACTAACACAAGCTGCGCCCACCAAGGACACAGGCTTTCTGCGAAATTCGACTCATTCATCAAGTTAACTTGACTGTAGTCACCAGTCACAACAAGAGCGCCGCGCGACTATTTATGTTGATTTTTAATAATCGTGGCATTTTCTGGGCCATTTTTCAGGTTTTTTGATGTATTTACTTTTAAAGAAATTAATGTTTTATTGTTTCAGTTGTGCATTAAACCCCCGAAACCTGAGTTTATGATGTGAGCCGAGCTGAAAACGAGCGCGTTTGTAAATTTGTTCCCCAAGGTTAATTTACAAAGTGACGCATTTTAGGGGAATGCTTTATTTTTAAGGAGTTGAAGAGAAAAAGATGCCGTTTACTGAACCTCATAGAAACAGCAAACATCAATTTATATGACATGAATGAATAAATAAGACATTTAACCGTAATTTCACTGTATTATTTCAAACAAAGACCAAAAGTTCAAGCAAATAAAGGTTTCAAATTAAAATTTAGCCCCAAAAAGAAGGTCATCTGCAGCATCCCGTCTTAAAGAAATCTCGTCAAGAGCAGGTTTTTCTGTTCATCTGTTCAGGATCCTGCTGAAAACAGATGCTTCTCAGCTTGAGGACGGCAGGTTTCCACACTCTAAACACAGCGGAGCCCTTTGGCGTTGAACGTTTCCTCTAAGTTGTCAAACCTGACAGATATTTATAGCTGAACTTTTGTACCTTTATCCTCCGACACGATGTTCGCCCTCCGCCGTAAAGGAAGTGCTTGATTTGACATGTTTGCCGCCGTTTGTCACCTCTGACGGATGTTTCTTCTGATATTTTTTTTTTTTTGTGCCTCCGACTCTGTGAGTTTAAGGCAGGTCTGTTTTCCTGTGTTTCTGACGTGGGGTTGGTTCTGTGGCCCGTTGGATCGATGGTAAAAGTGAAATCCCTGTTCATCCAATTATCCAGTTGCTTGTGGTTGGATGTACCTGTTTCATGACCGATAAAGACAAAGTGGTGGAGAAACATTCGTCTTTTTACGCAATTATCGGCTGTGAGTTTTGTTAATGTTGTATTTTTATGGGTATTTTTGAAGTATCGGATTAGAAAACGTTTGAGAAACGGGTGTTTTTTGACTTCTTTGAGGTGTACGCTTCATTTTTCTGCGTTTAACCGTCACAACTGATTTTTTTTTCCATCGTCTTCATCAGCAGGAAACATGGCCGACATCTTCTAACGCAAACTTTCCGGATATGAAACAATTCTTGAAAATTTCTCTTCAACGATCTTCTTCAAACGAACACAATTTAGTTTTTTTTTCCTCCGAGGTTTTCGGATCATTTGGCAAACGACTGCTTTTGTGTCCGACTTCTTCTGCTCTGTTTATTCCAGCCGTGTGCAGCCCACAGCGCCACCTTCTGATCAAGTTTACTCGCTCCAAAGCAAACAATGCAAACAAGGCTAATTAGTATTTTATTTTCTTGTACACAAAACATTCATACAATCATTCAGAAACAGCTAGTGACACATTTTCAGTTCATTTTGTCAAACTGAACAAGAATATTCTCAATAATTTTAAGGAGTGAATGAACTTCAAGCAGTTTCTTGGTGTTTTATACTCCGGTTACAAATTTCTTCAAGCATTTATTTTTACAAAAAAAGAATTTTTTTGTTGTTTGCTTGAGATAAAATCACTCAAACTGAAGCTGAGTGGATTCGACTCAGTAGAAATGACAAAAACAGAGTTAACTTCAGTTTTCTGAAGGTTTGTGAAGACAGAGTTATCTTGTTTTGCGAATGAACTCTTCATTTTTCTGAGGGTTACCAATCCTTAGCTGAAAAGTCCCTAATTTGTGAATGTAGAATGTAGAACTGAGTTAGTTCTTGTTGAAAACCCGACGGCTGTCCCTGTTTTTCTTTCTCTAAAAAATGGCACAATTTTGGGGTTTTGGTGTTTTGAAGGTTGAACAAAACCAAGAAAGCAAACTATAATAAAACCAAGACGACGCTAAAGCAGCTAAACCTTCATGTAATTTCCTCTTTTTGGCTTTTTCCGTCACATCTATAATAACAATAAGAATAACTGAGGAAAACTTTACCTCAACTGAACGCCCTTGAGGAGAAAACCTCGAGTTAAGATTTTAAAAACGTCCCAAATATTTGTCTCCACTGCTGCTGTTGTTTCTGGAAACTTCAAACGAAGCAGCAGAAACTCTCATAATATTTATTGAGCTGATGAATCTACCGATTGCGCTCGTGAACAACTCGCGTTCATCTCCACGTCGCTCCGTTGCGCGGTTTCGCCATCACGAGTTTTTTTTCTCTTCCTCCGTCGGGTTGAGTCGCATGTCGCCGAGGCCGAAGTCTTGATGTGATTTCTGCTAAATTGAAAATTCCTCTCCCGGCTCGACAAATTGGTACCCTTTCAGCGGTGAAAATTGAAGAAATTAGATGGTGCTGGCTGCATTCAGAAAAAGCAGGAGACATGTTCCTTTTGTGAAGAGCTTATTTCATTGGGGAGAATGCAGAGTTGACAGACGTCTCAACACAAGGCCATTATTAGTGTCACTTTCTCGGAGAACGAACTGCTGAGCGTTGAAAGGCTCTGTTTTCCTCGGCTCGCTTTTGAATTAAATAAAATCTAAAAGCGCCGAGGAACATGCACTCAGACTTTTTCAACGCGCACAACGTCGTCATATGTTTTTATTTTATTATTTTTTTCCCACCACCCCTCCGTTTTTGCTCTACATGCAAATTCTACGAACAAATGACTTTGTAAACCGGACCAATTTGCGGGCCAATTGGTTAGGAAATCTCGCGAAATGCTCGCTGTGTTGGAGCGAAGCTGGCAATTTGTTCCATCTTGTGACAACCGTCGCCGGCGCCATGCAGGCTGCAGAACTTTCTAAATTAATAAATGCAGATGAAAGTGGAGAGGAGCGAGAATGGAAAAAACCTGCCAGCAGTTCTTGCGCGGCGGCTCACCTACGCTTCCCGGATTCTGTTTGTCTTAGAGTGTCAAAATATGTTTTTTTTTTTTTCCGAGGCTTAACTTTGGCTTTCATCCATTATCAGGTACCTTTTCGCGGCAAAGAAAACCCATGCAGCTAAAAGAAATCCACTCCACTTGTCAACGGAAATCAAAACACGCTGGGGTTTCATATTCATCTGCAGCAGCTGTCACCAAACCAGACTGCAGTTTTTCCGTGCGAGGGGCATCGCTAAGGACACAGTGTCTTGTCTTATTCTCCAAAGAAAAGACAGTGTTGTGTAGCGGCTTGCTGCGAGATGACCCGGTCAACCTTATCACTGACCAAGGCTGGCAAAACGTCAAAACATCCCTTCCCTCCCCGCCCTCCCTTCCCAATCCGCTTAGCAGGAGGAGGATCAGCACTTGTAAAAATGACTGGCACTGCCCTAAGCAAGGTTTTCCAGGACTCAGCAAAAAGGCAGCTTACCAAGAAACAACTGATGTTCAGAGGAGTTAATTATGAGCCGTGTAGGTCCGAGGATTTCTGGATAACTTTTTGTTTTTAATCATCTCCGGTGTTGGAGGAAAAAGCGGCTCTTAAATTGACGTGTGGAGCTAATTCGAGGATGGCAGGACGCCGTGCAGCCCAGTGGGGAGTCCACAGGCTTGTTGAGGGATCTATCTAAAGGTGACCCCCGCTCCTTGACTGGCAGCCGGTGTCGGGAAGGAAAAACGCTTACAAAGACCCTCGTGGCTACACACAACTCCTCCCGATGAGTCGCACTTTTTCCGAAGGGTGAAACAGTCGAACGCTTTGGAGCCTGGTTGCCTTCAGCTCATCATTTTGTTCCACCTGCCAGTCACCAATCATCCTGACTGACAGCCTTTCAGCCTTTGCCACGGCGGGGAATCGCATCATCCATGAACGCCGGCATGACTAAATACCAAAAAGTGCAGCCCCCTTTTTTTCGGTGAGATCGTCGTCGCGTTGCTGCTGCAGAGCGATTCGGTAATGAGGCCTCCATCGCTGGAGGGTTGTTATTTCTGCAGCGGACGAGTGGAGATGATGTAAACAGCCAAAGCCCGTCGCTTTGTGTTTCTATTCGCGGCTACGCAGATTGGCAGATCAACAAGTCGAGTTTTGTGGCTTCTCTTCATCTGTTTTGTGCTTCATTTGTCGCGTTTCGATGCTTTATTTCGTTTCATAACCAAAAGAACCTCCAGCGAGAATCCCTGCTGAATGCATATTTCATATTTCACACCAGAGTGGATGGATAATGGCATTCCTCACACCGGAGAAATGCTCCGTTCCATTTTTTTGTGCATATTTTCGACTGATGGAAGAACATCGGCGTTGTTCTACGTACAGGATAACCTTGTGCAGCTGAATCTGTGCGATGTCTGAAGTTCTTCAGTTAGAAATTAGACGACTTTAACCGTTTCACTAAAATGTTGTTGGATTTTCAGTTGCGTTGACCCGTCCACAGGATGAACCAAATCTTCAAACTGTGATATTTCATCTCATTGTATTCTACATTTATAAATTCAACTCATATAAACCATTCAAGGAGCCACGAGTGACTCAAGTGCGACCAACAGACGTGTAACTAAACTATCAGCTGAAGTGCAGGCGGAGCAGAGAGGAGGATGACGCCAAATTAGCAAGACTGAGTGGAAAACAAACATACAGTGATAAAATGAACACAGCATTCCTTAGAAATGGTAGAAATGGTACGCAGAGGAGCAATGTGGACGATACATGAAGCATGGTGAAACACCTTCGTAGAGAAGATGCACATGTACGTAGAGATTGATCTCCATCTTGACCCGACCCTGTATGTACTCGGGATGAAGATCTGATAGACAGAGATAGTAGCTACCTATGGAGAGTCCTGCTCATCCCCCCAACATAATGCAATGGACAGACAGAGAAATAAGGGTTTTTATTGTGGAAAGAAAACTACAGCAAGATGACAATCGAAACTAGAAAAATTTGAGAGATGATGGAAACCAATATTACAAGCGATATCAGGGCTCTAAATAGCTTTCTTTCTATTTAATTTACTTACATATGTTGCTTTTTGGTTGCTTTTTGGTTGCTTTTTGGTTGCTTGCTTACCCATGCTAGTAAATATATTAGAGAAAAGTCGGAATTCAAGATTGTTGTTGGTATCTGGGTGAAATGTGTGATCTTGCACGGAAAGGTGTATGTATTTATGACTGAATGTCACATGATATGGATTGAGTGGGTTGTAAACTGTGGCGGGTGATTTTTATCTCATCTGTTTTATGTGGAATCGATAAAAAGTTTCTAAAAAAACAATATTTTATGTAGAGTCGCCATTTTTCTACACTTTTTTACGCTTGTGGCCGTTTGGAATGATAGTCGTTGATTACAACTCGTGATTTATGGCGTTAAAACTTTGTTATATCGCACCAAAGATGTCTTTTCCTCTCTTTAACAAAAAAGTTCAATGAATTCAAA
Source organism: Stegastes partitus (assembly GCF_000690725.1). Lineage (NCBI taxonomy): Eukaryota > Metazoa > Chordata > Actinopteri > Pomacentridae > Stegastes > Stegastes partitus. Next base: position 140,809 of record NW_007579294.1, read on the forward strand.
GTAACCCAACGGCCTGATTCCACACAACTCTGGGTGTTTTCCCGCCAAAGTCCTCACTCGATCTTGCCTGGAGCTAATTGTGGCTAACGTTAGCTCGACTTTACCGGCTTGAAAAATTCACTGAGTAACTGAAACCCTTGCGTGAGTTTGCTGCTCCTGCATAATACATTCAACTAGAACAGTGGTTCTCAAACTGGGGGTCGGGACCCCCATGGGGGTCCCAAGATAATTTCAGGGGGTCGCCAGATTATTGTCAAAATAAAAACCAAAAAAATGCCTACATTTATCAAACAACGTTATTACTCGTGATATATTAAAAATTCAAACTGGGGGGTCACGAACACAAACTTCTGTTATCTTGGGGGTCATGACTCAAAAAGTTTGAGAACCACTGAACTAGAAGGAGGAAATGGAACGCCCGGTTTGCCTTTAATCACCATTTGTAGCTGCTTTTACACCAAAAAGCTCAAATAATCCGTGGTTCCCAGTCGCTGTTGATTTTAGGTAAGCAAAGGTTTGGTTTAACTGCTTTTAACTGAGGTGAATTATTTACTTCAGGGTGACGTTGGGGTCACACTGTTGGCGCTGATTAGATGAAAACCAAGTTTATCGGTCAGATCTCGGTCACACAACCTGAAGACAAACCTTTCTTTCCGCTGCCTGTGCGTTCTGCCGGCAGTGAGAATAATTTCCAGCCGACTCCTGGAGATCAGGTGAGAGGTTATTCGTTTTTATTGCGAGTTCTCTGTGGAAAAAGACCAAATTAATAGCAAATGATGCTGTTTTTTGGTTCTGCACCAACAAGTCTTTGGTCTTAAGTAAACCTGAGCAGTGCCTCAGTCCAATACATCGAACCTGCGCCTTTTTTTTGAACATCTGAGATGCTCCGAGTGGTTCTCCTCAGCCTCAACCGCTCTGGAGGTTTGATAGGACTCAAGCTAATTGCTGGAATACAGAAACTTGTGTTATTTCATCAATATTTTAGCGGAGTTTCAGTGGCCCGGGTCTCTGAATTATTAAAACAGTGTTCGTTAGTGTGGGGGCGAGACCACACCGCTTACAGAACCCAGAATTTAGAAAAAATAAAAACAAATCAAACCCTGGCTTCCGTCCATTGATTGTGAAAATTAGACGAGCGCTTCGTTTTTGGCGCGTGAAGAGCAGCCGAGTGTTTCCTTCGCATTAGAAAGTGTGGGACGGACATTAACACCGGGCCTCGTTGTTTACACTCGTACGGGGGGTTAATTAGATTTTTGCAAAGGTTTTACTGAAATTGAATTGTTCCCAAGCAGACATAATTAAATCTCTCGGCGGGCTCGACAACTTGCGCCGTGTCAGACTCCCTCGAGTTTTGTTTTTTTTTTAAAACTAAATGTGAGTGGCGCTTTCCGACTCTTCTTTTTGTTACAGCGTGAGTCGGAAATGACCCGCGGAGCAAAAAAGTGTTGTTTATGCATGAGTTTGTGATGAACTGTGTCCCGTCTGCTGGCATTCTGTCGAGGATTCAGGCTGCTTCGTAGCTCGGCGATGAACGTAAGACGCTCGAGGCTAAATGTCCGTATGTTTTCCTCTGGTGATGCTTCACAGAGTGCGTGGGTTTTGTTGCTACGGCGACAGCATCTTGACAACAAATCGCCGCTCTGACTCCACCGTCAGCCGATGGACCGTAGCATCGCCCCTTAGTTGTGAAGTGACTGTCTGACATATGAAACGGCTCAGGACGGATAAACACCACCAGCTTCCCCTCACATGTTCTCGGTTGCCGTGGTGACAAGTCCCGCCCATGTATGAGATTTTCAAATTAAAGCTCTGCACAAAGAAAGGTCGAGAAGTCTAGGAAAAAACAAAACAAATCACCAGTTTGCATCAATCTTTTTGAATGAAATTATGTT